>NW_008592700.1:56372-130251 GCF_000691845.1 Merops nubicus
TTGCCTTGCCTCTATTTCACTCCTCACAGTTTTGTTTTTATAAAGAAGCATGCATTTGGCGCTTGTCTTAAATGCAAGGAAATGTGAGATACAAAATAGCCCTGTAAACTCATGTACAGTGCAAATACCATGCACACTTAATCTACAAACCTAAATCAGATTATTTTTGCAGAGGTTCTCAATCAGATTTTTTTTTTTTTATGTCTGGGAAATAACTACACTTTCTGTTACTGTCAACTGACAAATTTTGTTTTGCTACAATTGAAGAGCACATTCCTTCATTTAAGGGTTTGCATTTAGCAGATATCACCCTTAAGCAAATCTAATCTTATATTTGTTGTTGTTTACACAGTACATAAATCATTATATTAAACAGTCATGAAAGCTGTACAGTAAATTGTGTCAGTCTTTTTAAACTCTCATCAGATTTTTGCTCACTAAGCCGTCTGTACAGGATTATTTCCAATGACTGAAGGGCTTCAAGGAATTGCATTTCTGTTTTGAGACAGTCTGCCAGGTACCTTTTAACTTCTTGTCCCCTACTGGGGAATTGCCCTCTCTAAAACTAAGCCGTGAAACAGATAATCAATTTATGTTAGAAGGGATCTTTGAAGGTCATCTGGCCCATGCCTCCACTCAGAGCAGGTCAACTCTGGAGACAGATCCAACTTGATGCAAGCTTCAAACATGCTGGTTCAAGGAGCACAGCTTGAATCACCTAAGGGTTAGAAACCAATGCTAGTGAAGAAAAAAAAAATCCAGTTTGGGAATATACCTATGATTCTCCTTCAAATAGTTTTCACAAAGGAAAATTGAGCTATATTTTTGTGTTAAATGAAAATTTTAAACAAACTAACAGAAAAATAATGCTTGCTGTCACAGTCCAACTACTTCTTTGTATTGCTGAAAGTTCCCAAATATAGTTCTTAATATCAATACACTACTGTGCTGGAAAATACTGTTTTGATCAAGTTTTAGTGATCTTTATAGGTCATTCATTTTCTTGACATTCAGAGTTTCATAAACCTCATTCTCATTATGGAAGGAGACTGGAACTGAGTAGATTGAGTCACATGTTTGTAGTGAAAATGCTTTTAAAAACACTTCTAGGTGGTCCTAAAATAATTGTAATAACTTATTTCATACCACATCATATTTCCCCTAAAAGGGTACTGTGTGTAAGTTCACAGTCTAAGTTTAGGAAGACTTTTCCTGCTGCGTAGTAAAACTGACATATAAATAACTTGATCATACCAGACTGCTGCTGATATAAAACCTCCTCCTAAAATACATCAGATGTCATCACTTGTTCCCTGTGAAAACAGACAACCTTCATGTCTGTAGCTATTGACTATAAAGTTAGCCAGTATCTTTCTAGATGAAAGGTTCTTGATTCTTTACTGATACAGCCATGTTCAAATGACCTGAATTTCTTCCCAACCTTTGAGCCTTCCATTTTCTATAGGACTGGTGCTTTTTGGGGGCCAAGAGCTAGCCAAGAGGAAACACAGAGCACAGGGACTTAACCAGAATCACACCTAAGTACATCCCTCAGTTGCCACTGTTTGCTTCTGCCTTTTCCATTTTCCCCTTTCCACGCAGCAGTGCTACTGGAGACCTGCTGTGACAGTTCCAGGCCACATCCTTATGGCAAATAAACTTGAGTTACTTTTACACCCACAGAAAAAGAAAAACAGTAATAACTGACAAAACTTTAAAAGTACACTTAAACCTTAGGGAAAGCAGTGGGATCAGCTGAACTCTCTCTGGTCATTTTAGAGATTATCCTCTAAGCCTGTTGAGTGGTCTGTGGTAATCTTTTACAAGGTATTTTATAAGCAAACAACCCCATAGGCTACACTGCAACTTTACACGGAGCTGCAGATTTGGAGAGAGCTTCTTGGGACACAGAGCGTTCAATTTTCCCAATACAGTGTGCAGACTTAGACCCAAAGAGACTCAGATTTAATCCTGGGTTTCTCATCAACCCTCCGAAACATGACCTACCTCTTAAGCTGCTCCCAGGCCACCTCTCCAATTAAGGGAAGCGTGGCTGTAAAATGCCACATCCTGTACCCCTTTGGCTTGGCAGATTTAATGAGCCATTGTGATAGAAACAGGGTAAAGCCCTCAAGCCACCCAAGATTAATCCATTATTTCTCTTTTCTCCCCCCCCAAATCATTCAACAAGCAAACTCACACCAGCAGTTGCACAAATCTGCATCCTTGAAGGGTTTTTTCAGATTTTTTTTTTTTGTGACAGTTTTATGTCTCTCATAATTTAGCTGTGCTCTGGCAGTTACGGGTGGTGCTCTTCTCTCCCTCCATGATAAATGCCCATTTCCAAACCAGATGAGTTACTAATAGGTCAGAACTTTCTTTCTCAGTGGCCTGAAATGGAAGAGCTGTGAGCAGGGTGAAGGCTGAGCACAAATCTCCTTCCCATCTGCTCTCTGAGTACATGTGGCCTGGATGGTAAAGCATGTGCATAGGTACATGTGGCCTGGATGGGAAAGAACAAAACAGCTTCTAATAGTCGTATTCCTTTGGTGCAAAGTTGTAGAGACATGTTTGAAGACACAAACTCCACTGTTGGTTTTTTTTTTTTTTTTTTTTTTTCTCTGCCAGGCTGTGTCCACTAGTAATATTTTGAGAAACATTAATGTTGGGAGGTGATATAAATGTTCTTCTATCACATTTCACTGTTCCTAACTAAACAGAAAGGAAAATATCACAATGGTTTCTGGAGAATGGCCCCTAGAAACAGAGGAAAAACATTTCTTGTACACTTTTCCATGATTTTGGCAGTATGATTTTAAATTCCCCTTTAATATCCTCCTTCCATCCAAACTGCCCTCATTCCATAAGGATATATCTACTTACCAGAGGAGCAGAAGGTCAGGTTTGAGTTAACGGTCAATGAAACAGCGCAGAATTTCTTTCAATGCTCTGCTCTGTTGCTTGTTTCCTTTTGCACTTCACCAAGTTCTGGTCCTAAGATTTTATGAAGAAATTAAACTACAGTTTTTGTTGCAATTATGACATGGCAAAAACAATTCATTCAGCAAGCTGTTTTGAGGGAAGTGTAGAATGTCAGCTGGACTGCTGGCAAACAAAACATTTTTAAGAAGGAGAAATTATGCTGCAGCTACACTAACACTGACGTGCTTTGAGGTTAAAATTGTTCTGAGCTGTTATTTTCTGAAATAATTGCCTAGCTGCAAACACCTCCAGAACAGTGATGAGTGCACAGCAAAGTTAAATTTGTGCTCAGACAAGAAAAAAAAAAAGCTGAGAATTGATTCTTGTTGGTTTAGAGTTTCATAACTTGCCAGTCAGGAGAAAAATGCTTAAGACAGATCTGGATCATATGACCTAGAAAAGACAACACTTATTAAAAAGATTGGACAAAATACTACCAGGGCTTCAAGGAAACAATGATCATAATGCCAGTGTTTATGTTAAATGTGAAATACATGCCTAATAAGCAGATTAATTTAAGGGATATTTTTTCTTAGATAATTACCAAAAAGAGTGAGAGGATCTTTCAGGGTGGTAGATTTGCTTTAAATGTTCTGGTACTATCAAACTCTATAATGAAATATGGTTTTCTCAGAAAAACGATCCTGCATTTAATAGAATGTGAGAGAACAATTAGAGATGTATTGCTAGCAGGAAAACCAGCAAGAACATCCTAGACATGCCTATAGAGGACAATTTGTGTGGAACGTAGCAGAACTGTCTTGCAGGAGCTGGGAAGAGATAGAGTGCTCAACTGGGAGCAGTTTATTGTTACCCACAGATTGTTATCCTCCTAACCCTTTTCTTAAGTGAGAAGAATTTGGAAATTCAAACCACTGCCAGCAAAGTCTTTGCTACCCATACCAAGCCCAGGGGATTAATGACAAGAACTGCTCCTAGTGTCAAAGAGAGGCCTAAGGAGCCCCTTCAGCTTTCTTATTCACAATTTTCTTCTTTATTTCTACTCTTCTTTTCCTAGGAGAATGTTTCCAGCCATGAGAGTGAAAATTACAGGCTTGGATCCCCACCAGCAGTATTATATTGCCATGGACATTGTGCCTGTGGATAACAAGAGATACAGGTAAACTTTTTAGATAGAGTAGTAGGAACCTTGTGATACTTATTGTCAATGACAGTCTAGGAAGTTCATGTGCCATCAGACATCATTGCACACATATGCTGGAGGAGACCAGGTTGATTTACACCAACATAATTGATTTGACCAGAATAATGAGACACAAACCCAGAGGTTAAATGTACTGTCTTGCACTTTTGGATTGAAGTCTCGCTCTTTTCAAGTAGCAGTTTTTCATTGGGAAGATCCTTAGCATGGATTTCACAATTGACATGATTAACGACGGTTGTCTGAGGGAACTGAAAACTGCAGTTACCAGTGGGGAGTCCGGAGCCTCTAATATTACTTCAGAAAGGAAGGAAAGGGCAAGTAGCAGCTGAACTAAGATGGGAACCTCAGGTCTGGCCTGAACTGAATTAGGTGATTTTTGTTTTAAAAGTGTTCACTGTCCAGCACAGCAGCCCCAGGGGATACGGGCCTACAGTGTGGAGCCTTTGAAAAACCCTCTGGTGAGTCTCCACCTTTGAGCTGAAAGACAGGAAGAAGAGATTTCTCTTATATTAACGGGTTTCTTATTCTAAAAAGTACTCTAGGAAAACTCATGGTCTTTTGCGTCTCAGAAAGCTATCCAGATAGAGGTGATTTATCTACACTCATTAAAAGACCTCTGAAAGCAAGTCTTTTCCACAAATAGTCTTGACTTCACCACGTCTCAAGGATTCAAGAATTCTTCCTCTGCTTCAAATATTAAATATTACATTTTTTCTCTCCAATTGTGCAGAGTGTTTCTGAGGAAAAATGCTTTTCCTGGGAAGCATCAAGCTAGTGTCTGATACTCAGCTGGATGTTTTTACCCTTTCTTGGAGTGTGGTTCTGAGAGCATTAATGCGTAAAATGTATATATTTTCTTACACTTTGTTTCTGTCCTTGTTAGTTTGTGCAGTCACATAGAGCAAACTAGCAGTGAAAGGTACAGATTCTTTTCCCTTTTTTCACATATTTTTGTGAAAATACAGGAAATGAGTCACTGTAGGTAAGGACTGAAATAGCTTAGCAGAGCTGAGCAGAGACCCAGTGAGGGGCAGGACAGGGCAGAACTCAGAGGTGTTAGCAGAGATGTTTGTGAAATGCTTTAGGCTGAAGGAACCTCAAGACAGAAAGAAAAAAGTGTCTAGGCAAAGCTGTGGTAGAGAAACTTATGGCTTGTATAGTATGGCTAGATCAGGAACACGAATGATCACAAAAGACCAGGAACACAAAAATGTTTTCCTCTAACCCAAACATTTGTAATACTATATGGAATTTCCTATTTTACAACATTTAATTCCAGAAATTTTGTTTTATCAGTTGTTTTACTGGTATCCATTGGATTTTGCCTTTTCTGGGTGAAGACACACGTATTTTGCACAGACTGGCATGGCAGCCAGTGCGGATTTCTGGAAATTACAGGGCATTTATTAATATTTTCAGAGAGGGCTTTGTTTATCCATTTTTTCTAGCCTCTTAGTCTGGCTCAGAGATGGTTAAAGAATTGAAAAGGCACATGTGGCAGAGTTTTACAGGGAAAATAACTGCAAAGGTGGTTTTAATAAGGAATCAAGTCTGAACAAGTGGCTCAGGGGTAATCTGGCTTTCATTTAGAAGGTAAGAGGTTGCAATAAAGCACATTCTCCCCTGACTGCAAATGAGAGCTTGGGGTGTGTGTGGTAGGGTGGCAGGGGAGGGGGAGCCCATGAAATGTTTCTCTGGTGAATGAGTGACACCTTCCCTTAGCCATCTCCCCTTGCTCTTTCAGGTATGTGTATCACAGCTCCAAGTGGATGGTGGCTGGCAATGCTGACTCCCCAGTGCCCCCAAGGGTTTACATCCACCCCGACTCACTGGCTTCTGGAGACACCTGGATGAGGCAAGTGGTCAGTTTTGACAAGCTCAAGCTGACCAACAACGAGCTTGATGATCAAGGCCATGTAAGTCAGAAGCTAAGCTTGGTATTTGCTGCCCCAGCCTTGCTCTTCTCAGAATGGAAAGGGTGCTGCTGCTTTGATGCTCCTGTGTCCTGCTGGGAACATATGTCTCTAGCCACTCTCCAGAGTTATGGAGCTTTTTTCTCTGCTTCACTGTTTTTCCTCAGAATGTTGCCTGACGCTATGAAGTAGTGAAACCCCTTTCTTCCTGCGCATAGCACGGACTTTCTCTCGTGCATACTTGTCAGGAAAAGATAGTTTTCTTCCTACTAGCCCTTACTCCATCCCTACTTCCTTGAACATTGGGATGTAGTGTAGAATATTTGGGAAAAGAAAATCCTTTTCCTTCTCCATTTGTTTTCTCTTCAGATAATCTTACATTCAATGCATAAGTACCAGCCCCGTGTCCATGTCATTCGCAAGGATTTCAGCAGTGATCTTTCTCCTACAAAGCCAGTTCCTTCAGGAGATGGGGTGAAAACCTTCAACTTCCCTGAGACTGTCTTCACCACTGTGACAGCCTACCAAAATCAACAGGTGAATCTGTGTGCCTTCGATCTCCTTTTGTGTTGAGTGTTCATAAAAATATCAGTCTGCTTTTCATGTTTGAAATATTAACTCTTCTAAGAAATGTAGCTCAAGAGGAGTGTACACTTTATAGGTTTGCTGAGTTTTTTGTTGTTGTTTGTTTCTTTGTTTTGTTTTGTTTTTTTCACAAAAAGAAAATGCTTGCTAGGGTGTAGTGTGTAGACCTGAAGTATCTAGCCAGAAAACCATCTTGCAGATAAGGTGCTTGCAGTTTTTACTGTAAAGTAGGTGAGATCAACCATAAAGAGATGTATTATGTTCACATTTCCTTGCTGCCTCATGGTAAAAACTACAGTGTCCTGTCCCCACTGTACAACCAGTCCGGATCTGTTATCTCACAAAGAAAACACAGTTGTGGTTCTTTTTAGCAGTGAAGGAAAAAGTTTTAGAGAATTGCAATCTCATCAGTTTGCTGACAAAAGAAGCCTTTGAACATGAGCAGCAGCAGTCCATGTGTTGCATGTGAACTGAAATTCTCATGCATAATTCACGTTTGATTCAGATCTTGCACAGTTCCCAGTGGAGAGTGTTGCTATTGACTCCAGATAGTATAAGGAAAAGATGTTGCCACAGAGGGATCCTATCTGAAAAGACCTTGACTACTGAGCTTTGTAACTGATCTGCCCTTTTTTTTTAAACTAGACTTCATGGCACTAAGAAACGTAATCTCGGTGCACGCTAGTGTTTGATTGCAGAATTCCTTGTCTATCCATATTTTCCCCAAAGGTATGACATCCTTAAGAGAATATTAATTGCTAGGAAAACATGAGCATCTGAGACACCAGCAATGAAAGGAGATATGGAAAGGACTCACTGTGGATTGCACATTTGTTGCCCCTTCCCAGTGGCCAGTGAAAGACAGTGTCCTAGTCTTTGAGGAAATGGCCTACTTCATTGCTTCTGCAAGCGTGTTTGTTGCACACTTTGAGAGCTCCTTATACCCCTCATTCCTTTTGTAGTCTCTTTATGCATCACCCCTCTGCCCACTAACTCTGCCTCAGGGACTGCTGTTAGCCTTCACACCACCTCCATCATGCTTCGGGCCCAGCGTGCCCCTCTTCTCTTGGTTGTGTACATGTACTCCCTGTTTTATTCTCAGGTGAAAAGTACTGTGCACATCCCTTTTCCCTTTCCTGACATTCTCCTGCTTACTGAGGTGGGTGTTGTGGTGGCATTAAATGGGCTGTGTAAGGTAATTTTTTCCTAGCCACATGAAAGGGAATCTCAGTTGGTGAAGCTTTTTGCTTTGTTAATAGTGTGTTCACTTAGAATCATAGAATGGCTTAGGTTTGAAGGGACCCTAGAGATCATCTAATTCACCCTCCCTGCCATGGGCAGGGACCCCTCTCAACTAGACTGGGTTGCTCAAGGCCTCATCCAGCCTGGCCTTAAACACCTCCAGGGAGGGGCATCCACAGCCTCTCTGGGCAATCCAGTCCAGAGTCTCGCCACCCTCATACTAAAGAACTTCTTCCTGAGATCTAGTCTAAACCTACTGTCCTTCAGTTTAAAAACATTTCGCCTTGTCCTGCCACTAGATACTCTTGTGAAAAGTCCCTCTCCAGCCTTCCTGTAGGTTCCCTTCAGGTATTGGCAGGCAGTCATAAGATCCCCCTTGAGTCTTCTCTTCTCCAGGCTGAACAATTCCAGTGCCCTCAGCCTACCCTCATATCAGAGATGTTTCAGCCCCTGGATCATCGTTGTGGCCTCCTCTGGACTCTTTCCAACAGATTTATGTCCCTTTTATTTTGGGGACACCAGAACTGGATGCAGTATTTGAGGCGGGGTCTTACAAGAACAGAGTAAAAGGGGAGAATCACTGTTATGAGCTTGAATGAGGGTACAAACTGACTTGGAAGAAAAATAATCTCTTTTCAAGCCTTTTAGGGAAATAGGTTATACATTTTTCTGCCATAAACTGCAGAGGAGTCTTGAATCAGAAATGGAGAAGTGAATATTTTTTTAATATGAAAACATCTGTGCTTCTGGAGAATGACTTCATGGATTCAGTAGATGTGATCATATTCAGTAGTCCTGGACTAAGAGACAGACTCATGTCAAATTAGCTCAGGGCAGATTGTAGTATTTAGCCAATTTGTAACAATTGTTTATTGTAAAATCTGGTCAATTGCTGGAGAGTTTTTATTCTGCAACATATAAGAGAGAACACACCTGCTTACATTGCTCCCATGACTGCTTCTGAATACCTACTCCTAACTTTTTCCTTTTTCTGGTCCCTTTGAATTGACTTAAATTGAGATTATCCCCCTTCCTCCCCACCCCCCCAAGCCCCGATTAGGTGGGTGGATTTTTATAATACAAGTGAAGGAGATTCTGGTGGGTTGGAGAAACCTTTTCACTAAAAAAAAAAATTAAATCCCCCAAATCTGCCTGCATGCCCTCCAGTGGCTTTAAAACTTTGCCTTACTGGGAGAAGCGTCTCTGGAAACAATTGTAAAATGCTAGCAAATCCACCATGGGGATTCCCCTCTGCTGTAATTCCATCCTCCACAGAACATATCTGTCTCTGTACACACAAGTCCCAGGACAGCTGCAAAGTCAGGCTAGCGGAAATTAAGTTCACAAATTAAGCTTCTGCAAAAATAGGAGCTGCATTCCAGATCTGAGGTTAATATCCAGAGTAAGGACTTGGTTCTGACAGAAGCAAACCACCTGCAAATCCACTTCAGATCAGTCTGTATTAAACAAGTCCCTTGTGCGCAGTTTCAGCCTCAGATTTGATAGGATATGAAGATCTTACTCTCTTTTCACTCCAGAGACAGTCTGCAGAGCAATGTAAGGCTGGCAGAGGGAAGCTCTCACTCTGCACCAGGTTGGGGAATAGTCTACAGGGAGTATGATACAATAGGCTGCAAAGTCAAACCCCCAATGTTGTTTTCCATATTTACCAATATGGAATTTGTGTCTAAAAATAAATCAGGAAGGAAGATTCCCCCAAAACACTGACTGGCTGTCATATTCTTTGTTTAGAGGAAAGAAAAAAAAAAAAAAGGTTTCCAGACCAGAAAATCCCTGAAGGGCCACCCAGATGGTGAACAATCAGCACCTTCTGCAAGTGACTGTGTGGCCAGCTGCCATCTTTGGAGGCTGTAGCCTGTGCTACAGGCCTTTTCTCCTTAACATTGTTTGAAGGTCCATGAGTGCATCCAGCTGCTGGGTATCTGGAGTACTGCAGCTGGGATAACACAGATACCAGCCAAACCTGAGCAGTATGCCTGCTTCCAGAACTATATGCCTGCTGATGAGTTACAGCTCCTGGGGTTTTGCACTTGGGCCCAAGGTGTGCTTCTCCTTTGGGAAAAGCTTCTCAGCCCTAGAACTGTGCCCAGTTTTCTGACGCTGCCAGGTTTCTGCCTCTGCCACTGTTTATTTGCTGAGCAGATGGAAGAGCAATTTTAATATAGGTATGGGGAAATAGCTATGAAAGACCAGATGTAAGAGTGGTTGTCATCAGTAGTTTTCATCTGTTGAAAGAAAAAGGCACCGGAGAGCTCAATTAATTCTCTTTTTCTTCCTTTGTAGATCACCAGATTAAAAATTGACAGAAACCCCTTTGCTAAAGGTTTCAGAGATTCTGGGAGAAACAGGTAAGAGGAGCTTGTTTGTTTCCTCACTGACCTTCTCCCTCCTTCCCCTAATGAATGCACAGGGTATGTGTCCAAGGTTGAGGAAGGCATTTTGTGATCCTAATTAATTTTTATTGCAGAAGTTTGCCTTAGACTAGCTCTCAGAGGAATTAGATGGATTGTTCTACTTTGCCTAAGCAGATATAATGTATAATGATGGCCTCCTTAGAAAATACTTGCCACATTAGCCAGCTGGACTGACTATTTATTTGCAGAAGTCTTCTCCAGTGCTGCTCTTACCTCTGCCTGGAGTCTGCAGTCCCAAACCCTGACAAAAGGTCTTAGATATTTTTAGACCATGTATCTTTAAGGACAGCTCATTGCTTTCCTTACTTGACAACATTTTTTCTGTGACTGTATTATTTTTGCTGTTGTATGTTTAATTTCCTGTTCACTGTTATCTTAGTAACTCTTCTATTATATCACTACTTTCAAGGCTATTTTCTTCTGTATATGTGTTTTGCTGTTGTTATTTTCTTGCTGGATGTTTAATTTATTTATGCTTATTTCTGGGTTTTTTTTTTTTTTTTTTTTTTTTCATGTTCCTCCAAGCTTTTCTATTTGTTGTTGAGAAACACAATTAAAATGTTCTTTAACATTTTTGATAACTTATCAGTAAACTGTTCATGCGTTACTGATACGGTGCCATGATATCCAAAGAATTAGGTGAAATAAGTGAACTTGTAAAGATACTGTAGAGTTTCTTAATTTTTTCTTTTGCTGCCAAAATAAAGACAGAGATAGAAAAATGGAGGATTGTAGACTGTAAAAAAATTGGTCAGAGGCTGACACTGCAAAATAATGAAAGTTGGAGGAAAGAAAGCCGAGACACATTTGCTTGCTCTTTATTATATATAGAGCTTGTTGAAGGGCAATTTAAGATTTTAATTTTCACAGGAAATTCCAAAACTTGGAGCACAAATGTTTACATTTGAAGAAAAATTGAGTTTCTGAAAGGTTTTTAGGATAAAAGTTTAAAAATGTTCTAGTTTCAAGCAGTTTGGCTTTTTCTCCACTGATGTCAAATAGTTTCACTTTGTGTTGCTTAGTTTTGTCAGGATTTTTATGAAAAAATAGAATATGTTAAACATTATTTAGAATACTTTATATTTAAACAACACAATGGTAAACCAAGAACTTTAAGTAAAAAACCTTTGGTGTTAGTAAAAGATATTACAGAGTTATCAAAAAGAGTAAGAAAATCCAAACAAAGCTTCCACTCTTTCTGCCATTTGTGAATCCAGTGGTGTGCAGCAGACCTAAATGTTTCAGATCCAAATGACATGGGTATCCTTTAAATCAGCATGACAGAGGCTTTAAACATCGAATTAATTACAGAATTAGACATATATGAACAGTTACAAGAGCCCTAGGGTTATAAAGCAAGTCTCTGAGTGTGCAACCCAGAGTGGGAGTTGTGTGCCTAGGCTTCATTTGCTGTTCCCATGGGCACTGTAATTCAGCTTTTACTTGAATGCTCTTCATGTGTGCATTCATCAGGACGACCACTACCTCATTCAAGGTTTGGTATGGGAAGTGTTCAGTGAATGGGCAACTGCCCCGTGTTTCTTATCACCCGTGTGAGTGCTACACTCTCCATGATCACAAAGAAGACATCTTACTGACCTTATGGCTTCCTAGCTCAGCTCCTCTGTTCTCATCTTAATGTAGATACGTGAAAAGATGTCACCACCCTTATTTAATTCCAGCTGTGAGCATTAATTCTGGTACTTGAGGCATATGTGACTTTTACTCTGCTCTGCTCTCCTCTCCTGCAAAGGGGAATTAGTATGTGCCCCGAATACAAGGTCTTCCCTGTGTGCACAGATACAGCTGCACTGGAGGCTGGGCTTTGAACAGGGACTGATGCAGTTCCAGGTACATGGTGGGCTCGATTAACGTGGAAGGCATTAATAAGGTCCTAGCCCAGTGAATTTGGACAGTTTCCTGAAAAGGTTGGGAATTACTGATCTTTGTAGCTCATTGATTTAAGAAAGGGCAGGAAATTGCTACACAGCTGCAGCTGTGGGGAGGGCTCAGTAAGGCTCTCTGCTGATGTAAAGAGGAATTAAAATCTTTAAGGTATTACACATCAAAGAGAGCAGCCTGAGGCTTTAGGAAGAAAAAAACAGGCAAAGGTATTTGCAAGCATATATAGCAGTCAGGCGCCTGCCCCACAAGCAGTGATCTGGCTAAGGTCGCACTGCTGTTGTCAGCTAGTGAAGGACACTCTTCATGCTCAGCTGCTCCCTTTAAAGAGGTCATGTACATAGATGTACACACAGGAGGGAGAAAAGCATTGAAGTCCAAGTTGCGTATGGAAAGGACTTTCTAAATGGGACATAAATGTGCTGGCTGGCTCCTCTTCCCCTCCTGACTTTCTAATCTCATCAGGATCTCTGGTCAACTGCAGTGATGATTGTGATGCTTTGCAGCTTCCCCACACCTCTGTAACAGCTTTGATCAGCTACGGTCCATCAGGCTGTAGCTAGAGAACATCCCACTGAAAATGTAGGTCTTTTCTGAAAAAGAAACAGGGTGATTTATGGAAGGGACAATTTGTGAAGCAAGCAAGTAGAATATATGTCCAAGGGTTTTTCTGCATATTAAAAGGAAAAAAAAAGTATGGCTGCAGCAGGGGCTACAGGATATCTGAGGCTGGACTAGGGCATCATATCCTTGCGACATCAGGATATGGAATCAGAGCTGTGGTTAGAGTTTGCCAACAAATGATGGAGCGAAAAAACCAACCCAACCCACTGGAAAAGACAGAGCAGATGGGAGAAGAGGAACTCTTGGGCCACTTCTTCCCTGGACATTTCCTTTCTGTTTTTTGTTAGGGATTTACATGAAATATAGATGGATGTCGTTCCTTCACCTATTTCTTATTGTGATGTTGTTTCACTGTTGTCAGCTGCTGCAGAAATTACAAAGTTGAGTGTTATTTTTAGAACTAGTTTCCATTTTAAATCTTTCACTTCCATCAGCTCACAGCCTTCCCATATAGTTCCTTAGGACTGTGGTATCCCTTCGTTAGTACAAGAGACTGCTAAAACCCTGCTGTTCTGGGGACACCCCATCATGATATAAATCCCTGTATCCATCTGGGAGAGTTTTTACAGACCCTTTCTTGGATCTCCTTCAATTGTTTGCATCGTTGTCTCCCTTTGCAGCTGACTGCCTCAGTCTTTGTGCTGGGAGAAGGAGCGATGAGGTGTTTCAGAGGGAAGGGTGCAAAGAGGCTCAACATCTGGACGTTGTTTTGGAGTCTTCAAGCACTCAAACCATGTTGTGGTGTTCAGCAATCTAGACATCAGCCTTGATGAATTAGGGAGTTAGTCTGTGTGAGAAGACTGAGTCTTTGGTCCTGCTTATTAGAGACTACCTCTACATGGTTTTTGGTCCGTCGTTATTTGCAAATGCACTTGAAGCATCTGTGAAACAGGAGAACTGGTCCTTGTGGTGAAAGGATACCCACATGATATATGTACAGAGAAGTTATTGGTTGCTTTCCTGAAATTTAAGACATTGAGAACCAGAGTTTTTAACACACAGAGTTCAGATAGCCAAATGCTTCAGTAGCAAGGGTACAGGTTTAATGCCACAGAACCTATTTTTGAAGACTGAGTAAAGTTCACTTGATGGTGGGATGCTTGCAGCAGCTCCCTATCTACAAGGAAGCCAGAAGGGACAACAGTCAGGAAACCCAACAGGATGATGGAAGGAAAAAAACCTAAGCTGAAGGCAAGCAACTCAACTTTCAGATGCAGTCAGCTGAAGTGAATAAAAGTTGTTTGTGTTGGAAATGCTCTTTGAGCTTTTGTCTAGGGTAAGAGAGCCAGGAGAACAATTGGAGCCAATAGTTCAGCTTCCTCTGTGAACAATGAAACGATGACCTGAATCCTGCGTGCAGCGGGAATTGCAGGGTCAGTCATATGGGATGGATTATCCAAGTGCACAGATATCTCAGACATCTTTTTTCATTTTTCAGACAATGGAACTGTTTCATTTATTGCCTATTATTAAAACTTTATAGCACTAAAAATAAAAGAATCAATGAAAAAGAGAGAACGAATTCTGGATACCTTTTAAAGGACTGACCTTATTAAAATGAAGCTGGCAGTGAGTCCTCTTCTGATACTTTTTTTACTTCCTTCATAAAGGTGGTGTGAGAAAGGAGGGTTTATGGCCTGATAGGCAGTTTGAAGTCAAGTTTTCAGTGCAGTTTTTTGGAAGAGAAAGTGGATGTCACATGGATAATGTTCAGCACACTTAGTACCAGCAGCCTTCACCAAAGCCCAGAAGAAGTTGTTAAGACTGCAAAAATGCTGAAAACAATTACTTTTTTTTTTTTTTGTTTTGCTTTTTGTCAGCATTTCTGGTCCTATATGTCTCTTCATTGGCCAGGTGGGGTTTGTTGTCCCTGTTAGGGGCTGGAACACACACAGACTAGAACTCCAAAATTTCTGTTGACTAGGAGAATGCTACCTTTCTGTGCTGTGGTGGAGGTCTGTGATGGGGCTCTTGATATCTTGGTACCACACCAAAATCATAAACTGCTATGGGAGAGAGAGTCGTTGAGCTGAGAGTGATGGAGTTTCTTGATTCTCACCTTCTCACTTAAACATTTTGTTTGAAAAATAAGAATACATCACAGATAAAAGAGTAAATTACGTTGAAAGGATGGTGATAGAGTTGCAAAATCCATCCCACAAAGGTGGTGTACCTTCTTACCAGAGGTGTTTTTTGCATGGCTGCACATTCTTTTTGTGCAAGACTCCATACATCTGGTGATAGGTATCTAGAAAGTTAGCACATGAGGCTGTTGTCATGGATCTTGTCTGATGTGTAGAAGGATGTGAAAGTTCAGTAAGGATGTTTTCTGCTTAGATGCTATTTCAAAAATGTTCATAACATTTGTTCTGCACAAAATAAAACAAACAAACAAAACAATAAAACAAAACCCAAAGCAAACAACAAACCAGTGGAGGGAAAAAAAGGATGATCTAATATATAGACACCTCAATTTGTGCATAGGAGAACTAGGCATAACTTTGAGCTCTGTCACCCACTTACTTATAGAGGATGTTCTATGATGCATGTTCAACGTCTGCACACCTCCAGGGGAGTAAAGGACTCTTCATTGGGGCAGAAAGAGGAAAGAGGTGGTTTTAAGCTAGCTGTGGATGTTGGCATTGATTCTCCAGGTACCTGTGTCTGTAGTGTTGTCCTTGGCATTACAGGGCAGTCTGTGAATCTAGTGATGCCATGGTGCTGCTGCTGGCATTTGCAGTATGGGAAGGGGAGTGTGGTTGGAGCCATGTCCATCGCAAAGGGCCTGTTCTATAGCTGCCCCCCTGGAGCCAAAGGAGGTGGGGCTCTGGTGGCATCCCTCCTTTCCCTGGCATATGTGGCAGAAATAGAGCAGCTTTGGAAGCTGCTCTGGTACATGCAGTTCTGTTGTTTACCCTCTATCAACTCAGAGGCACAGTGGAGTCCAGCTCTTGAAAGCAGTATATTCCTGTTTTACACTTTTTTTCCTCCTTCTTTTTATTCTATCCTGACTATTCTATTTTTTCCTTTTCTAAGTATGAATTACATGGTACTTGTGAGAATCGTATTGGTAAAGGGGAAAGTAAGTAGACAGAGAACTAGAAACTCTGAACGGTGAGTCAAGCTGAGCTGAGAATGATGCAGGCTGCAGGTAGAGGCAGGGGTCATAGCTTTAGCCTGCCTCTACTGTCTCCCAGGGCCACCTCTGGTTAGGGGTTGGATTTTACTGGAAGGAAGTTATGCGAACAGAGCTAGAAGTCAGATGTTGGTGCAAAGTGGGGTTATGTGCACAGGGATCTAATGACTGAGCCAGACTGTGTGAATACTGGTTTTAGTGAGCTGGCCTCACTACTTCCCCCCACAATTCTTGTGGCAGACGTACAGCAGCTGGTTTAGCACAGCTGGAACTTTCAGCCTGCATTTCTGGGTGTATTACTTGGTTTTAATCATCAAGGCAGGTCC
The DNA here is from genome assembly GCF_000691845.1 of Merops nubicus. Taxonomy (NCBI): domain Eukaryota; kingdom Metazoa; phylum Chordata; class Aves; order Coraciiformes; family Meropidae; genus Merops; species Merops nubicus. Next base: position 72,683 of record NW_008592700.1, read on the forward strand.
TTTCAACAGCAGGTCTTGTTGCATTGCGACTTGCTCCAGGGCATTTTATACCACCTGGATCTAAGGTACCAAAAAGTCCTCCCTTGGTGTTTGGGCTGTGGATCATTTCGTGAAGGTGCAGAATGGTACTGCTCTCTCCCCGTCTGCATGTGTCAAGAAGCAGATGGAGTCTGAACATGTGTGGCTTTCTCACACAGGGAGTGGAGGAAATCCTGGGGGTGGTACCGGTAGCTGAAGAGCTGCTTTTGTACAGAGAGCCCAGCTTAGCAGATGGGTTCACATTCTGTGTTGCCTCGTTGTCTCTGAGCCCCGTGAGCTGGCAGAGGCCACTGTATTAACCAAATAGTTTCGTTGTAATGCGCTCAGCACTCGTGTGAGACTGCTATGCAGAGATGTCTTCTCTTTCTACTTCTAACAGCTTAGCAGCTAATAAACACCATGCAACAACCTCTCTTCTAAACCTCCTCTTAAAATACAGAGTTTGGTTTGCCAACTCCAATGTATTTAAAGCATCCAAGCTTCCGGGGAGACTTTGGAAAGTTAACTGAGCGAGTGGAGGCACGTGCAGAAAGACATTTTCAGAAGCAAAAGGCAGCTCCAGTATCAGCGCAACGTCTGATGAGAGGCTCTGAGGATGTTAGAGCCTTTTACATTGAAAGGGGATATGTTCTCACATTTGATAAAGCATCTCTAGTTGTGTTCAGTCGGTATGAGGGCTATAACCTATTACCAGAAAAGACAGGGGAAGGTGAGGAGTGGGGCAATGTGCAGCTTCCACAGAGGAAAGAGCCTTTCCTGGGAAGAAACTCCAGGGAGTTTTCTCATGAGGAACCTGGGAGTCTTTTCCTCATAATGCACCTGTGTCCTCACTACACCTGTGGAGTTTGAGATTTCCAGCAGAGCTAGCATTCTGGGGTGAAAACACAAAAAAAATCTGAGACCCCAGCCCTTCAAAAGGAAAAGTTCTCACTTGATTTTCGACTTTTTCTCTTTGTTAGAGACCAAAAGCAGAGGTGTCACTGATCTTTTATAAAAAGCCTTTTATGCATTTCTAGTCAAAGTCTAAAACCCAAGAGATTTCCTTTTTGATGACTTTCTGTAGCACTTCAGAACAGTTTCCAGAACTTTGAAGTGGCAGGGAAAGGCAGTCCATAAAATCTCTGATTCTGTAGGCTGGGTCCCAGATCTACTTCATTTGCATGACAGTTTGCATGCACAAAGTGTGAAAGCCTGTTCTTAGATAAAGCATGCCTTGAGATGCTGGCAGTTGTGAGCCCCCTGCAAAGCAGAAAGTTGTGGGTCCTTGTTAAAAAAGAAAAAGGCACTGAGAGACTGTTGGGAGCTTTTGAAAGGGCTGGGGAAATTTCTTTTTACTCTGGTGGCCAGGACCTCTGCGGGAAGGCTCGCTTGAGGAATTCACAGATGCCAAGGTGACCTTTTGGTGGCCACTGGCAGCCTGTCAAGTGAGGTCAAAGCCCTCTTCCCCTGGTGCTGATACCCTTGCCAGCTGACTGACATTCTTCTCTTCTTGTTTTCTTTTTGTTGCACAGGACGGGGCTGGAAGCCATTATGGAGACCTATGCCTTCTGGAGGCCCCCTGTGCGTACTCTCACCTTCGAAGACTTCACTACCATGCAGAAGCAGCAAGGTGAGCACACAAAGGACATGCAAAGAGCTGTAGAAAGAGCAGGAGAAGAGGATGTAGGAGCAGCAACGTGCTCTGCTGTGCACCCAGTGGCTGGGATGGAAATGTCACACCCCTTGTTGAGTTCTTGACTGCTGTGAAAGAACACAGCAGAAAGAACGGACGGGAACAGTGGGCAGGCTATGCTCTTTGAGGTGCTACTGAGCTGCTTCATCTCCCTGGTGTCCCCAGTGCTAGAGCTATCATTCTAAGAGCTAGAAAGAGGAGCAGGAAGAAGCACAGGTGAACCAGCCCAAGTACATGGCATGAGTTAAGTATAAAGAGACCAAAAAGAGATTAAGGAAATGCTCCAGCGTGTCACACACATTCTCTACTTAGAGTTAACATTTGCCATTTATGTGGAAACACAAGGGGAAGCAGTGTATGTCCTCTGGAAGCTTTAGGAGACCAGAAACGTGCCTCCCCCCAGGATCATGCTGCCCTGCTTTCAAAACCCTGTGGTCTTGCTGGAGAGACTGTTAGTACGAGTCTGGGAGGCCAAGAGTTTTCCGCCTGTTCATGCTGTGTCTTTTCATAGCTGCTGCCCTTTACATCTCTCATTTGTTAAGTAGGGCTTTCATCTCTAGTTTCAGGCTGTGTTACTATTTTTTTTTTCCTTCAGGGATAGGACTTCCCCATTCACTTCACTGGAGCTATTTCTAGTTAAAAACACAGTGATTGCTGGGAATAGAGGTATCAGGGTAACCTGCTACTTTTTTTATTCCAACATGCATGCAGAAAGAGAAACAATCTAAAACCACGTTCAAATATGATAAATACGAGGTTAAACAATCAAAATCAAATGCATGGCCTGTGGAGCAGATTCTCCAGCCTCTCATACTCGAGCTTGACATCACCCAAAAACTTCCCTCTAGACCTTCAGTTCTTCTGGGGATGGCGTGGTCTCCTCCAGAGGGAGAGGGAGCAGCAGTGGCTGCCAGAGTTGCCCATCACTGAGGCAGAATGAGAAGGGGATCCAGAGTAGGAATCTCTTCAGACCATCTGTTTCCTATGCCAGTAACCTGTGCAATACCCCAGAGCACAGGGCTCTTGCTAAATCATTTTGATGAGGGCACAGTACCAGAGGAGGACAGATCACACTCCTATCAGCTGTGCTCTACTCCCTATGCATGGTCTTTACACAAGCACCTAACCCTTCTTAAACAGTGCAGCATGGGACAGGATAGGTTTTGCACAAGCTCAGGGGCTTTTGTTGAGGAGCTCTTGTGGTGGGTCGTGTGGTCGGAGATGGGTTAAAGCAGGGATTCAGAAATGTTTTCATCACTCACCTAAATAGAAACACAACAACCTCTCCTCTTGATCTCAGTCACTGAGGCAGCCTCCCTCCTCTGTCTCATCCCCTATTCGGGCTCACACGCCTCCCCTCTCCTCCCCTCCCCTCCCATTGGTTATCAGATAACATCCTGGTGGCAAGTCCAGCTATTGCTTACGTGGTACGGTAATATTAGGAAAGGAAAATATTTAATGTATTTTTAGCTTCTTTTAATATAGTTTGGCAGCTGAAAAACCAGGAAGCAAGCCAGTACCCTGTGACCAGCTGGCTCTGTGCAGACCACCACAGACCACTACGTTTAGGGCAGCTGTTAACTAAAGTTGTGCCCACAGCTCCATCTCAAAACTTGAAACTTGCTACAAAATGATGCTCTCAAGCTCTGCATTTAGCCATGCAAAACAACCTCAAGATAATAAACCAGAAATATTCCCTCCATTGTAGTACTCGCCTCTCCAGTGGTTGCTGTTACGAGTGGAATCCTGGTCTCAGAAATAGGTGCAAAGCCAAGGTACAAATGCACTCTATTTAAATTTCTGGCTGCTGGGACAGCCCCAAGGGCCAGGACAAATATGCTGGTCTGGAGGCCTTGGAATTGCTGGCAAAAAGAGCAAGAAATACTGAGGTGGCTTTAAGCCACATGCAATTCTTCCCTCCAAACCTAAGATGACCAGGTTGTACAGTGCCCACACCTCTTCATCTTCTTGTTTTCAAGCACGTGAACTGTGTGACAGGTGAGTAAATCACTGGTGTTTAACAGCTGACTGCAGCATAAGATATTGAACCTCAGATCTTCTGACTCTTAGCCAATCTTTTCATGTAAGCTTTTTGCCTGGGGCTCTGCTCCTCTCCCCGACGTGAAGCTTCAGTGCTTTGAGCTGCATGCTGTTTTCTCATGTCCTTGCATATTTATGGATTACTTTTAGCTTTTAGGGTATTATTTTAAAAACCAGACACTTTTAATTCTAGATCATGCTGTTGTGTCCAGTGCTACATGAATATGTGACATTTCAGAATAAATATTTGAGGAATTGCAAGCCTCCATTTTATCCCTTAAACTGTTAATTGGGAAACTGCACTGGGGCTACAGGAGACTTTTGGGACTAGATATGTCCACTGCAGCTTAAGAGGAGTGCATCCTTACTACAGAGAGACCAGATGAGAGCAGTAAAATTGGCCAGATGCCTAAAGGAAGAAACGTAATAAATGAAGAGTGAGTTGTGGTTATTCAGGCTTGTGAGGAGGGGAAGAGGACATAATATGTGTTTAATGCCATCTTGAGAAATTTGAAATAAAACACTGTCTCTGGTGGGTAGGAAAAAAGCAATGGGCTCCAGTTATATGAAGTCTGGCAAAGTGCTGGAACAGTTCCCCTGTAGGAGCTGTGGAATTCAGCCTTGATTTTTCTAGAGATGAGTACCCCATACTGTGGTAGGAAAAAGGATTCTTTCTGGGGCAGAAGCTTGGGACTTCAGCAGCATAAATATGGTGCCTTTGTTGCTTTTCAGCTAGATTTTTCTGTGCTATAGATTGCTATGGATGCTGTTCTTTTGTCACTTGGTAATTTCTTCATGAAATAAAATTGTTATCTGCCTTTTCCAAAACAGTTTTGTCAAAAAAATCCAACTGGATTATTTGTTTAGGTTAGAGATTCGACTGGTAGCAATATCTCTATAGCTGTGATGGGTTTGGGGAGACCATTTAACCTATTGCCACATGTATCAGCTTGGAAAAGTTAGCATTAATGTGCATTAAGAAATGATCTCAAAGCTGATGCGATAACCACGAATACACCACCTGATGAGGACAGTCTCTGCAGAGATGGTTTCCAGAACTGTCTTGTCCAGAACCAAATGAAACAGTGCAGTTACTAAAAGGTTCAAATCTCATAAAGACTACAAAGTAGTTGGTAATGATGGGGACAAATGTGTGAAGGGCAAGAGAGATTGCTTGGTTACCTGTGTGCATTCAAACAAACTGTGGCTTTTCCTTCAGCCAGATACAATACCATATGTCTAGAAAAAAACATAGGATGTACATACCCAGCAAGTGTGCCAGAAAGTGTTGGCACTGACAAGAATTTGGAGGTCTCAGTGGAAAAGTCACAGCACAGGCAAGGGATGGTATATGTAATACTGTGATTAAAAGGGATGTGCAATCTTTGGTGTAGCAGAAGAATAGTGATAAGCAGTGGGGAGGCAATTTCCTAGCTGCAAGATAACATTACAATATGGTCTTCTACTGGATGTATTTTTAAAGGATTGAAAGAGATTGAAGAGGATTCAGGAGAAAAAAAAAAGAGCAGGATTATTTGTTGGATGGAGAAGAGGCCTGAGAATAAAAACTCAGTTTGCACACTTAATCAAAAAGGAGATAAAGTACTGCATCTTTAGTAGCTTGTACTATCTTGCAGAGAGAAAAATATGTGGTAGCTTTGTGTCACCCATCCTTGATAGACTCTTGTGACTGCAGTTTCCATGTTTTTTTGTGGCACAGCTCTGTCGAACATGCTTCATTCGAGTGGCTGTTTTCTTCTACTCCAACTGAATGGTCATCCCTTTTTGTGGGACATTAAGAGATAAGGGGAACAGAAGTTCCCTTTCATCCACCTTCTTCATGCATTTAATTGTTTTACAGGTTTTTAGGTCCCTTTTCTGTGCTTCTCACAGTGAATGTACCAGTCATTTCATTTCTCTTCAAGTGGGAAGCTTTCCAGGTCCTTAATAATTTCTTGCAAAACAATTCTGCACAGAGTATTCCAGATGCATCCATATGATACAATTATCTAAAGGTATTATAATTTTTTCCACATTATCCTTTCTGCCATTCAGCATACATCCTAGTGCTTTGCTCATTTATTTGGCCCAAGCTGTATGTTGAGCAAGGGCCATAGTGACACACTGAATCGATACTCGGGGCGGTGGATGCAGCTGTTTCATACAGGGATTAAATAACTTTCTAATCTACACAATGATATGTTTCAGCTGCCAGGCAAACTGGAGAGCCTGATATCACAACCAGTCACACAGATGCCTGCTGCGGCTGACTCTAGTGGTCCACGAGCTTTATTTGCACGTGTTGCTGTTGAAGTAAAGTGCATCAGTAAGTCTCTGCAGGTCTGTGACCTGTGTATTCATCATATTGACCTACCAAGGAGAAGAACATACTGTTTCTGTCCATGAAACACTCTGGCCTGAGAACAAAACATCTCTTTTGGAGTACACAATCCAAAAGTCATCGCAGCTTTACAAGGGCAAGCACTGTTTGACACAATCATAGCATATCTGCAGCCAGTTTGGAAGTACCCCCTGAACAAAACCTTTGCAAGAAATGCTCAGAAATCAGCAGTCCATGAGAGGCTGACCTTCTGGAGAATGATGTCACCCACTCTGCAGTCTACTTATTACTAGGGAAAAAGGGGGCTTGGGATTATTGAATGCACATGGCAAGGAGATGTACGGAAAACCAGGAATCTATTAAAGTCTTTAATTGGAATATATTTTCAAAATTTAGATTGAACCTCATCCAGAGTCTCATTATTAAAAATATGTGGCTTGGTTTCTTGATTTTAACAGAGGACATAAAAAAAAAAAAGAAAAAGAAAAAGAAAAGAGGGTGGGAAAAGGATAATAATTCCTTTAACTCTGGATTGTGTCACTTTCCAACAGTGAAAAGAGCCATCGCTGGCTTCTATGTGATACACAGTTTCCCACAGGATATTGTGATGAGCAGATTGGTATCAGTGACTATGTTTTGCTGAACATAGAAACACAAAAAGGCACTGTGACAATTCTAGAATAGTGATCAGTATTAGATCCTTCCTACAAAAGCTTACTTATGTAAGAAGTAAAAATCAAAGGTACGCTGGCAGCTGCTAAAATTAATTGTCTCTTAAGCAGAATTTCAGGACCAGTATGAGAGTCACATACTGTGATGTGGTATATCAGCAGGTTTGCAGCACGTAAAATTTTACTTCATCATTAAATTACTATTTTGATGCATGCATATAAAATCTGCAAGAGTCAAACATCTTAGATCTGACTGATGAGTTCTCAAGGCAGCTTTCTTTTCAAATGGGGTTTCTTTGCTTGAGTAAATGCCTTTGCTGGGGACTCCGCCAATTGTTTTCAGTAGATTCAGCCCATTTTCCATCAACCTGAGCTTCTGCATTGATCTTGAACTAAAGACCTGGGGTAGAGAGGCCACCTTTTAGAGAGTCTGCAAAATCTGGTGACTCCAGACAGGCCCTAAGGCTGCATGGTACTTCAGCAGATGTGAGAAGGTACTCTGAGCTCAGGCGTCGCTGCTTTTCCTGCTTTCCTTACCTGTAAACATTACCCTTTTCAAGCAGGCTTCACCTCTGTCTTGCCAAAGTTTGTCTGTCACCAGTTTCCTCTTTGGTGTAATGCTGTTCTCCATGTTGGGGGTGCCACTCAAAGAGCTGCTATGATTGCACCTATCTGCACACAATACCATGAATGCACAAATATTTATTGGTGTCAAGTAGAGGGAAGACTGAGCCCTCCAGAACTCTATCTGAAGGCATCACAGGCACCTTAAAGCAGAAAGTAGCAAATAAATGTTAAGAAACTTTGATTTTATTTGAGATCCCAGATCCCAAAAATAGTGTCTCCTGAAAGAGCAGAGCTACTGTTGTCAAAGGAGGCTGAGCAACCTACAAATACATCTGCTTGGCCACCTGCCTCCCCGAGAACAGTCATCGGTTCTCTCGGCAACGCCACCCGGATAATCTGGATGCTACTACCCTTTCAAAATCAATTGTGAACGGTCTAGGCTATTGGCAGAGGTCAGATATCTGAGTTTGGACTCAATTATCTTCTTGATTCTTTCGACCTTGAAGAGGAGATTGGAAACAGAGCAGTTGTTGCCAGAGTTATTGGGATCAAGCACTGGTTTCTGCTGCATGCTTCAAATGGCTTGTAGATTGCCCTGTTTAATCGAAGCAACAGAGAACAAAGTGTTCCAGCTTCTTGGTTCAGCTGCAGACATTTGGTTTTTAGGGAAAGGGTGTTTCTGGTGCTTCAAGGTCTTATCTTTCACAGTGAAAAACTAAAATACCCTCCCAGACATGACATGAGAGGCTGAGAGTCAGTCTCGGCCACTCCCTGATGACCTGAAAAGAGCCTGAAGGAGCCTGTTGCTCCAGGGAGGTGTTTACCCTGAAATCTAATTTCTGAAGCCTAAATCTCCATTATCCGACCAGATTTCACATTAATGGTTGGAATGGGGTAATGATACTTGGAAAATTTCCACGTTTCCCTCAGAGTGGCACATTATTTTTTAATGAGCGGGAAGCGGCATATCCTTTGTGCTTGCCACAGGACTGCAACACTTTCCCTCAGTTCAGAAATTTTGAACTGCAGAGCCCTCGGGTTTTATAGTTGTTTATTGTATTTTTTATCATTTAATGTGCTGGAGCTTCCATGGCCTATGTTGGCCCAAAGGAGACTCCATCAAGACTGGCAGGAGAGGTTTCAAATTCAGTTTTTAAATTCTTCTGCCACCACCAAAGAAATCGCTACAATTTCCATTAATCTCAGCTGCAAAGTTGCAGCAACTTCCGTTGTGTCTTTCTGAAGGTTTTGGGCCACAAGGAGTCTTTTCCTGCAGCCTGTTTTCATTCAGTGTCATGTCCTGGGGTAGCTTTCATTACATGACCCTCCTTATCAATGTCTATGCCCAGATGATGGTTGTAAATGTGAGAGTGCATAAACAATTTGCTCCACTAAAATTAAGTGCTCATCATGCTCCAAGCCCAGGTTGATCTGTCTGTACTTGAAGGAGGAACACAGGAGACATTTCTGTAGGAGCTGATGTACAGCTCTGCAAGCTGCTATGCATGCTGCATTACAACTGTCTGCATGGAAGACAGAAAGTCACATCCAACAGGTCTTCTCCTGAGACAGAGTGGAGCTTGCCCATGTGTTCGTGTGAGGAGCAGAAACTCTTGAAGATAGTCTGTGGGGACTGGGAAAGGGATGTTTTTTCTCAGTTTTGAGAAAGATCTCTAGGTGCTCTGGATATAGATGGGAATGGGAATCAGACGTCCTGAATTGTATTTTTTGTCCACGTTAGAAAAAGGGTTGTTTTTTTACCATTAAATCTTGAAACTATTTTAACTCAGAGGATAATTGAGTAAAGTTTTGTCTCTAACTTTCTGACAGCTCAGTGTGTGTTGCAGAAATGAGTAAGAGCTGAAAGGAAGCAAAGTGTTATTCTGAGTTATTCTAGATTTACCATTAATTCCAGTGATTCTTGTAATTTGAAGCAAACTTATAAAAAAGATCCTTCTTTATAATTTAATAACCTTAAATAAAATTTCCTTTCATTCCTCACTTTTGTGCCATACAGTGCATACTTCCTCCCTTAAAATCTATTGCTCTAACCATCTTTTTTGTTCTCTGTGAGCTGTATCTCAAAGAACTGCAAAGCACTCTTCATGTTTCCCCTGCCAACCCAGCAATTTGCCATGTAGTAGATTTTTGGGTCTCATTTGGGGCTTTTAAAGATATTACCAGTAGATTCATAATTTGATAATAGACCAAGGGCTCTAGACAGAAAAAGAGGTAGCTACACTGCAGGGCAGAAATGGCTCTTGTTCCCATGAAAGTAGGAATTTTTCATTCCTAGGAATGGGGAAAAAAAGAAGAAAGAAATGAAAGGAAAGGTCCCACACATCACAGACCAGTGGCCCTGCCTTTGCTTGTTGAGAGGACAAGGAAGAGGCATCAAAGATGTTTAGTTTTCCACAGTGGTGAAGAGGGATCTCAGAGGGATAGTGATGGCAGAAGTAGGACGTGATGAAGAACCTTGCAGTCCTTCTGAAGATTTTAGTCTGTCAGTTATAGGTGCAAGGCAAAAGCTATTGTGATATGCAAGAGCAGGAGTGACACCACATTTTGTGGCATTTAGATGTTTGGAAGTGCAAGCTGATGTTGAGCAGGATGAAGGTATGTGCTGCTTGAAGCAGAAATGAATCCTGATTTGTGCCTGGCCTGGTTCTTAAAGGACATGAGATCAGATGATTACAGTGGTACCATCTGGTCTCATAATCTATCAGTCAGAAGAGTTGGTCTCTTCTATGCTTTAAAAAGTCCCTTTACATATATATAGATACACATCTGTAGAGTCCTCACAAAAAACAGACCTTTCAGAAGTGACTTAGATTATGTCTGTATGGACAGGCTCCTCTGTCTGTGCTCCATGCTGGCCAGACACATGCCAGCTCCCAGCCAGCTCCATTTGGAAAGCTGGAGAGCTTCATTAGCACGGCTCTGTGCCCAAGTGAACATAAAATGCCTCTTAGGAAGGCTTATTTTCTCAAGTTAAGCGCCAGGAGGAGAGCTGTGGGCCAGATGAATGACTAGGGCCCACAGCCCCTTTCCTGCACCCTCAGGTGCTCAGATACATGCCTATCACATGGTGGAGATGCCAAGTTTTGGGCATGTGTCAAAAGAGGGGCTGTGGCTCCTCTAGGAGACCAGCCAGCAAGGCTGTGCACCTATCATTCCCAAACATCTGGCCTTTGGGCTAGGTTCTGCTCACATCTGACAGTGGGAGAAAATGACTGAGTTAAAGGCTGTGAGCTGCACACTGTCCTGTCGGGCTGAGTACATCCTTTGGGCCACAGCCTGGCCATGCTGAACCTGCAGCTCATATCTGTGGCCATGATAAGGCAAACCTGCTTGTAGGTGGAAGTGGGCTGAGCAGTTTAGGAAGTTTTTGCACTCAAAGAATAACAACTTGATGCTGACTGACACAACAAAATTTAAAATCTTAAGACAAATCACCTTGGGGTTCCTGTCCTTGTTAGAAAGTCAAGGCACAGGCTCTGAGGACCCTGAGCCACATCTGTTCTTAGTGAGATGGTGCATGCCAGGTTATCAGTGTCTGAGCCCAACCATGCTAAGAGCTGCAGGCTGCTGGATGTGGTCAGATAATGGCAGTGGTCAAGGTGTCCAAACTAGTCTAAAGCTCTTTCCTGTCTGATGAGACTCTGCCATTGCGCAGGGCATGGCACTTATGTTGAGGTTTCCTGACTGTAGCTTCAACTTGCACTTGCTGTCCTCCTCTGCACTAAGCAAGGACTTAAAGGACTGAGAGGTTTGTGCAGAGCTACTGCAGGTGATAGTAGCAACTGATGCCCAAAACATCAGCAAGGGAAATATGCTGCAGTGGAGTCCAGAGCGTGATTTATGTGCACCTTTCAGATAAAGGAGGCTGGAATAAGTTGTGGGTCAACTGTCTAGTGTGATGTCATTCATAAGAGAGATCTCAGAAAATTTTCCATGCACAGTTGCTTCAGACTCCCTTGGCACTGAAGCTCTCCCTGCTATCTTCTGTTGCCAGAAAGCTCCCTTGGCTAACGCTGGCTGCTGGCAGATGTGTTTTCCATCTGCACTGCAGTGTTAGAAGTTCTCTACGTGACCTGCCCTGTGAGGAAGAGGTCCTCATTGCCTTTCAGACATCCTGGCAAGCTGAATGCTTCAAGAATACTCCAGCCCTTCATTTTAAGGCACGTCATACCCGGGGTCTGGGTATGTTTGGGCTAGCAGTTTACCCTAAAATTGTGTGTAACACAAGCTCAGTCTAGGTAAAAGAAAAAGCAAGAATCTATTTGGAACATACAGAGAGAGTACGATTACCAAGGCTTACAAGAACACAGATGCCAGCAAGAGAAGACCAGCAATAAGCTACTTGAGAAGAATTTTTTTTTTAATATTTGTACCTAGATGAGAAGCTGAAGTTTCTCCCCTAAACCTTGTGAGTAGGTATTTGACACTGACACCCAGCCAACATTTTTATATGGTGTCATATGAGGGAATGTCAGCATGAGGAAGAAGGTTTGCTTTTACATCCCACCCTCTCTACAGGGTTTCCCTATCTTCCATCCTGATTTCATTCTTCTTCCCCACCCCCCCCAGTCCTTACCAATGATTTCTTGTCAGTCCAGTTTTGACCTTTCTTGCACTAGATCATTCTCCACTTTTTGTTTCAAGTGTTTTAAGGAACACTCCTGTCCCTTTGGTAAAGTTGACTTAGTTATCTCTTGTATGCCCAGACAGAGAGCAGACTCCTTTTGGGATGGCACAAGTGCTTGGCTAAGCCCTGGACATAATGGCAGGACGCTGCATGGACAAACACTTCCATCTGCCATGCCAAGCAGGGTTCAGATAAAATGGAGGGGGCTTTGAGGTTGTGAACCTTTTATGTTATACAAATCTGGCTTGCTAACCACACATATGTGGGACTAATATATGCAGAACCAAAAATGGTCTTTTGCAGATTGGTCACCATAGTAATTAATCATTTGGGGAATATGGTAAGGATGCAGGTGAGAGATAATGTGACATTACTGGTAAATGCTGTCGGTGTTGGCAAATATTTCCAAGGGGAACAGTGGATAAAGAAAATGAACAGAGGAGAATTACTGAGGGATTCATTTTCGTCTTGCTTAAATGTGGTTTCAGTTGACTTAAACCAGACCTAAACATAGCATTGTGTATCGGTTTAACTAGACTGGTTTGTATCCGTGGCTTCCATTAAAAGGATATACACATCTGTATATCTGAGACTGTAGCGCAGTGCGCATGTGCTTGCTGGGCTTGCTGCCATCTCTGGGGGTATTTGGCTGACTTTGTAACAACTACAGTCCAAGTTATAACTTCACAAACGGCCAGGTTGCGTTTGGCTGATACTTAGTACTGCCAGCAAAGACGCATAAGAAATACTGTTCAGAGCAGAGTGGAGCTCTTTGCCTTCTGAAGAGAGTGAGCTTAGACTGGCCTTGCTTTGTGTTGTTTCCTGCTCCACTTAAAGGTGTAAAGGTTATTCTGCAAATGATCAGGAACTTCAGGCTTCTGTGTTATGCTCTGTTGCAGCAGAAGTGTTGTGTGTCCTGTGCTTGTGGTTGGCATCTGCCCAGGTCTGGCATTTGCTCTGGTTGATAGATCTCTCACCTCATCATTTTAAAATTATAATCAAAAAGAAAAAAAAATCTTTTATACTTTGTTTCCTAATTGCTGTGTTGTCACTTCAGGGTTTTTCTGTTGGCCTGCAAATAGGGATAATTCAGAGCAGAATCACTTCAGTCCCTCTTTGTGGGTAACCTGAAATGTGCAGTCCTCAGTTTTGGAACCATTAAGCAACCCTCTCAATTGCTAATCAGAGATCACTATTTGCTCTTACCCTGTGAGGCCCAAGTCTCAGTTATGGGTACAACTCAATCATAACTCCTTAGCAGATATTTAAAGCCTAATGCTCAAGGTATGTGCTCTTCTCTTGCATAGGTTTTAAAAGTTAACTATGGGGAAAAGGAAGACTGGAATGAAGACATTGCAGTTAATAGATCATTCTACATAGTTTATTTCAAACATATCATTAAATGCTCATGCCTATATACATATGTATTTTTACTTATTCTCCAGACACTATCAGAAACTAAGTCACTGTCTGAAGTTTATTCATTAAATATGTGGTGTAGAGAATCAAGTGTGGGATTACAGTGGGTTAGCAGCACCTCACTTTGTGCTGTATTTATTGGTTTTGTGATTATGTGACCTCTGTATTTCAGGCTTTGATAGCTAAGTGATAATACATGGACTCAGTTGTCTGCCTGCCCTCTCTGTTGGAGGTTACCTTCTTTAGTACAGGACTAAAAGGAAAATGTACATCTGTAGTTGTGTACTGAGGTTTAGTCTCACTTTTATCAGCAATGTCAACTAAAATTGACTTTGCAATGAAACTACTTATAGAGGTAAAAATTCCCTCCTGCTGACCCTGCTGCAATATTGACAACTGGCTACAGAGAGACAGGGAGAAAGGCTGAAGGAGGTACCATCTTAGCTTACCTCAACAAAATTAGCCATAGATTGTCTGTCAGAGACTTTGAATGAACCAGGGAATTGTACCTTTTAGAAGAAATGCTAAATCAGAAATTCACACAAAAAGTCTTTGAACTCTGGAGCTAAGATGCACTAGCATGTTTGAGCATTCCGGTGTCGTCAAGAAGGGAATAGAGAGAGTTCATGATGCCATTTGAAACTTCAAGTTTTCCATTAATTTTAATAGAATTTTGATCCAATGCTTCTCTTTTATGTTTCTGAATGAATGATAAAAAAAGTTAATGATTTAGCAATAAGCATTCCTCCCCAAGGTTGGTAATGGGAATGACTGCTTTGACTCAGCAACCTAGAAACATGATTTTTCTTGATGCTGCCTGGGTGAACGGCAGCCACTCCAGACTGTGCTTACCAAAGGCTGTTTTTCTTCTTTTTTCTGGCTTTAGATTTAAAAACAAAACAAAACAAAACAAACAAAACCCACAAACAAACAAATAAACAAAACCCCAAAACAATAACAAAGCACAAAAAATATCCCAAGTGTTAGTGCCTCAAAGCTACATTTTCACCCTAATATCCCATTCCATATTATCCTAGATGTTTTAGAAAGAGTCAGATGTAATCTCATTTACATTTTCACCATCATATACTGACACAACCTGTCTTTTTGTGCATCTCTTAACCATTAGGGCCACCTATTCTCTTTTCATCAAGGAGCACTGCATTCATTTCCTCCCCAGTTCTGCAGCAGACCTAAACTGGTCTCAGAATCCTGCTGGTTTTTTTTTCACAAGTCAACACAAGAGAAAGCTGTCTCTTTTTGATCCTCAATGTACAATCTCTGCCTTTGATAAGTTTCAGTTGCCCACTCTTAACACTCTCTTTTCCAGTCCCTTTGCCTCTCACCTGTCATTTTCTAGCTTGTCCAAAGTGCTCCCTCATCAACTGTCTTACTATTTCCTCTGGTTCTACTTATCTCCTGGTCAAATCTCTTCACCAGTACCTCTGCTTCTTTTACAAGAGACTCCAGTGTTAGTAGCCTTAATGCAAAAATGGGATCTCATATAAAGAGAGTAATTCAAACGGGGAAAAAATAAAAGTTTCACACCAGAAAATTATATTTCCTTAAACAGAGAAATTATTTTCCTGAGGGACCAAAGAAGCTTCCCCTAACTCAGAATTTTGCTTATAAATAATCCCTTCTCAAGCTCAAAATTATGCTGTCAGCTTCTTCATATTGCTTACTTTCAGTTTGTTATTGCTGTTGGTAGTATTACACAGTGTTGTTTTTCCAGTTCAGAACATGAGAGCATCCCTGCTGTGCAAAATCATCAGTTCTATTGTCCATAGCATAAATATTATAAAACACATTGATACTACTGACATGCATACATATTAATATTTTGTTAATACCAGTGATACAACATATGGAATCCTTTTTAAAGTTGAAGCATATGACTGAAAATCCTGACACATCTCCTTTCTCTGCTCTATGGAACAGGCTACAGCTTGAGATTGTGTCCATTCACTTTAGTGTTACTTCTGGCTTAAATCAATACCACTGCACCATGAGCCATCTGAAAAAAACTGTTGAATGGTGCAGAAAGCCAACATGCTTTCAGCCACTTCCTGCAGCAGGCCCCCTAAGCAGATGACAGAGCATGTTTGCAGTGGGGCCATAAGCTGCTCACTGACTGGTGGTCTTCCTGCTGCCCAGGAGAGAAGAGAAATTACTTTTTTTAGCCCCCCCAAAAAAAAGGACTAGATAAACATGCCTGGAAATGGCAGATCTCTTGACTGATGGAGTGATGTTTCCTTGCAGCTTTTCCCACTACCTTGGATTGCTCTGTGGCAGGCTTGCTTCCCTCTCCGATTTTAAAAGCGAAGAAAACCTCCATTGGAAAACAAAGTCATAACAAAAAAGCAGAAGGATTTCTTAATACCAAGTGATGCTATTAATAAAATGAGGGCCCTTGCCAAGAAAGACTGAATTTTCCAGCAGCCATTTTACCACCCTTGTTTCTTTATTAAACTAAGCTGTTTTTTAATTAGACCGTCTCGTTTTGCAGATGTGATCCCAGGCTCTGAACATCCTCCTGTGTGTTTTGTTTTGCAGGAGGGAGCACAGGCACTTCCCCGACCACCTCCAGCACGGGGACTCCATCGCCCTCTGCTTCATCTCATCTTCTCTCTCCATCCTGCTCCCCTCCAGCCTTTCATCTGGCCCCCAACACTTTCAACGTTGGCTGCCGAGAGAGTCAGCTTTGCAACCTCAACCTATCTGATTATCCCCCGTGTGCCAGAAGCAACATGGCTGCCCTGCAGAGCTACCCAGGGCTGAGCGAGGGGGGCTACAACCGGCTGCAGAGCAGCACCGCCTCTGCCTCGCAGCCCTCTGAAACCTTCATGCCTCAAAGGACTCCATCCTTGATCTCAGCAATGCCAAACCCTTCCTCTCTGCCCAGCAACAGCAAGATGGAGGCATACAGCGGCCAGCTGGGGTCCTTCCCCAGCTCCCAGTTTCAGTATGTCATGCAAGCAGGCAACCCTGCCTCCACTTCCTCCTCTTCACACATGTTTGGTGGTGGCCACATGCAGCAGAGCTCCTACAATGCCTTCTCCCTGCACAATCCCTACAACCTCTATGGATACAATTTCCCTGCTTCCCCTAGGCTGGCAGCGAGCCCAGAGAAACTCACCACCTCCCAAAGCACTTTACTCTGCTCTTCCCCATCCAGTGGGGCCTTCGGAGAGAGGCAATACCTTTCCACAGGGATGGATCACGGGATGCACATGATCAGCCCTCCCTCTGGCAACCAGCAGACGGCCAACGCCTGTGACAACAGACAGTATGGTGCGGTTCAGGGCTCCTCCTCACAGATGTCTGTGCACATGGTCTAACAAGCTGTGCCTCTCCTTGGCTTCCAAGGCAGCCGGACCTTCATCGTTTCCAGGGGTAAACCCACCCCAGTGCCTTTTTGCCTTCAAACTTATAGTGGAACTAGTATTGTAATGATAAATAAGAACATAAGACATCTAGGTGTGCACCACACAACCTTGTGGAAATCCTTGACTGACAGCCATTGCAGCTTGTTGTAGCCCAGGGCCTCCAGACCTGGCACGGAATGTCTGCTCTTTCTGGACACTGCAGAGAGAAGGGCATGACTTCAATGAGAAGCTGGAGAGAAGCAGCTGAATACACCATTTATGCATTAACTCTCAGCTAGTATGAGCTCTCAGCATGGAGGGAGCCATGCCCCTGTGCTGTCTCCTCTGAGTGCCAAAGAAGGGCAGTCTCCCAACGCTTCATCCTCTGAAGCTGTACTGCCCATAGCTTTAAAGACCTTCCCCTTCCCAGACCGTTCCTCACTGCTGGGGTGGCTCAGCCCATTTCAGAAGCCAACAGTTGCCTGTGGGTCTTCTTCCACTGTAGCGTAGGAATGGCACTGCTGGGCTGGAGCTTCTCCTCCCAAAGAGATTTCTGCATTTTCACCATGGCTCTACCCGAACAGTGGTTTCTTTGCGAGGGTTGAGCTTACCAGCACCCAGCCTGCAGACAGAGATGGGAGAGAAAGAAGAGAGAAAAAAGTTTTAAGCCACAAGTGACATAAGCAGGGACTTATCTTCAGAAAGATACATGGAGGAGAGTGGGGCTCAGCTCCTGTTGATGTGACCCAAAGTGATGCACCCAAACTGAACGGACGACAGCCTTTGTGGGCAACATGTGTCCCGTAACACTCAACCCAAAAGGAGGAAACTGTCCAGACTGAGATAGCAGGGAAGAGTGAAAAGAGAAAAGAGGAAAGAGAGTTCTGCCGTACGGAAGTGCAGCCAGCCTCCCTCACCTTGCATGCAAGAGTTGCCATAGAAAACCATTAGCATTTCAGTAACAGTGAGGTTGAGTATTCACCAGCCTCCCGCCTGCCATGTGATTTCTATTTAACCAAATAGATCATTGCCTTTTGACATCTTCCTTTTCTGTTTCTTTTTCTTCTCTTTTCTTTTTTTTTTTTCCAAAACCTTTAAAAATAAGAAAACAATTGTAGCTTGGTGCAAGCTATGCATTTAAGTTGTGTGAAAATGCAAATACCAAGTAACAGAATACAGATATTATTGAGATTTGTTGTGAGGTGTTGTAGATAAATGTATTTATATGCCTAGTGAGGGATTCGATATTATGAATATAAAAGAGGGCAATAAAAATGGTATGTAAAATATGTATGAAGAAAAAGGTGTATAAAGATTTGCCCTATGCACGGAACTTTGTTTCTAAGTGCCAAGCACAGAATGCGCTAAATAAATCTTTGCAATTGTTCCCTCTGTGTTTTTCTCTGTCTTTGAGGCTTCCTCAGTGGTCTTCTAGAAACAGTCAGCTTCAAAATACTGTCACGCGTGTTTGCACAACAGAGGAAATGAAGACACGGTGCTAAATTGTGAAGTCCAGACAATATTACAATAAAAATAAAAATTCTATCTTCTCAAGAAGCTTTCTAAATTGAGTGCTTGGTATCTGTAAGGTGCCTGCCTTGACAGGAAGGGTGTCTTACTGACAGCTAGAGTTGTTATTTTGATTGTTAAAGTCTAATAAAAAGCTCTACAGTATTATTTTTCATGGTCAATATAGAAAATACAAATAACAGCACAATTTGTTTCTCATTTTTAAATGTCATTTTGGGGTATGTGTCCATTTTTCATTTGCACTACACTTCTAAAATGAGATTGAGACCTCAATGCTGAAAGCAGTGGGGAAGCTGAAGCCCCCCCTAAACTTGGCTAAGTTATGGCTGCAGAGTTTACAACTTTCTTTGTGTCAATATGTTATTTTTTTTTTCTGATTTGGAAAAACACCAGGAAGGTAGGAAGAACTTGAAAGATAAATTCTGCACTCATTTCTTAATTTTTTTATTTTTACAGAGGAAGATAAATATACCAATACCATTCTCAGTTCTGTGCCTATTCTATCCAACTGTATTCTGGCTTTTACTGTGACTAGCCATGGATGCTGCTCAAAAGGGTTGGATGGACTCTGGGTGGGAGAGAATCTGTTCCTCTCCTTGTTGTCTTCTGTTTACCCTTAATAATTAATTCTTGCTTTAATCTTGAAACAGGGAGTTTTATAGCCTTTCTAAAGCCTTTCAGAATCTTTCAGAAACACTCTTCAGTCTGTGCTTTGATGTTTTCTGTGTTTTGGGCTAGACACCATGCTATGGCAACAATTTCTACAGGTTAATAGTATGTTGTGTGAACCGGTATTTCCTCTGCTGTTTATTTGCATTAGATTGCCCTTTCTTATTTATTTGTGAGTGAGTCTATTTTAGCTAAGAAGAGAATGTTATTCAACAAAATCAAAATCATTCTCCATAACAAAATATATGTTTCTAATCTTGAAGAAAGCAAAAGACAGATCATAGAATCATAGAATGTCTGGGCTGGAAGGGACCTCTAAAGGTCATCTAGTCCAACCCCCCCTGGCATAAGCAGGGACATCTCCAACTAGATCAAGCTACTCAGAGCCTCATCCAGCCTGATCTTGAATGTCCCCAGGGATGGGGCCTCCACCACCTGTCTGGGCAACCTATTCCAGTGGTCTATCACCCTCATATTGAAGAACTTTTTCCTAATGTCTAACCTAAATCTACCCTTTTCTAGCTTAAAGCCATTACCCCTCGTCCTGTCACTACAAACCCTTGTGAACAGTCCCTCCCCTGCTTTCTTGTAGGCTCCTCTCAGATACTGGAAGGTTCCTGTAAGGTCTCCCTGGAGCCTCCTCTTCTCCAGACTGAACAACCCCAACTCCCTCAGCCTCTCCTCACAGGAGAGGTGCTCCAGCCCTTTAATCAGTTTTGTGTCTCTCCTCTGGACACACTCCAATAGGTCCACATCCTTCTTGTGCTGGGGGCTCCAGAGCTGGACACAGGACTCCAGGTGAGGTCTCACCATGGCAGAGCAGAGGGGCAGGATCACCTCTCTCCATCTGCTGGTCACGTTTCTTTTGATGCAGCCCGGGATGTGACAGGTCTTCTGGGCTGCTGCTGCACATTGGTGGCTCATGTCCAGCTTCTCATTTACTAGTACTTACTAGATGTAGAGCACAACCTTCAATGTCAGTGTGGAGAACTGGAAACCCAGTTTCCATGCAGTTTAGTAGTAGTGGGGAAGAGCCTTGAAATTATCACCCAGACTCTTTAGCAATGTGAGTCTTCAAGGTATTGAGCACCCTGTCCCTGATCCAGCCAAGCTCTTCAGCATGCTGAGATAATGTTAATCCATCCAATTGCTTTCAGTATGAAACTTACAGACCTTAGGGAGAGCATTTATTGACCATATTTGTAGACATATTTATTTAGTGATTATGTGGCACATGTAAAAAAATGAGAGAGCTTAGTTAGCTAGATAGTTATTCCTTCATCTTAGCATATGTTTAAGTGTTTTGTTGATTCAGGATCAGAATAGTCAGTGTCCAGACTAAAAAAGAACAGGGGAAAAAACCAGAGAGGCTTCCCTGTCCCAAGGTGTAAAATTTTAAGTGCACAAATATGACTCTGTGTGAAAGTTACACTGATGGTCTCTGAATATTAAAAACAAACTCACAGTGAAATGGGAAACAAACAAACAAACAAACAAAAAACACCAAAACAAAAACCAGTAAACGTTTTTCCTTGATTGTCTCTGTGCAAAGCAAAAGTAAAGCAATGTTTAAAGGGCAGTGTAAAAAATAACAGGCTAAAGCACATTAAAATTATTTACTTGGTATTCAGTTAGGTGCACAAGTGAAATCCTTCCAGGATAACTCTCCTCCAAGCAGACAACCTGCTTAAGACCTTGACAACCCCAGAAACACAAGATGAACATTGACCTGAAAGTGGACCCAGGTATGTCAGAGATATCTTGTGTAGAGCAGTGGTTCTTCTCCCTTACCATCCCCATAGCGACACAAGGCGCTGAGCCATTTGCCACTTTTTACTGAGGCTTCCCAGAGAAGAGGTGATGGGAGAAAAGCACTAGGGCCTGTCTGGGAGATCCACTTGGGACCAGGTTGCCTGGTGGGCAGCCGGGGTTGCAGTATACGCAGCAGCCACCCCTGGAAGACTCCCTTTCCTTGGGTGACTGTCTTAACCACAGGGCTTAAGTGCCTCCCTGGAATGGTCATGCTCTCATTCAGGAGCTCATTGATTGCTCATTTGCAAACCACGTGTGTCAGGGCAACAGAGGCAGTTGTGGGGTTCCTCTTCCCTACTTCACCATGAACATTTGAACCCCTTGGCCAACTATAAGCAGCTTTGATAGTGTGGTCACAGCTGCAAAGGTAAGTTTTCACATATTTCTTTAGAAGAGACAAAGGAATAGAGCACGGCCCTCACTCATTTAACCTGTGCAGGAAAGTCCATTGTGTGACATCTCATTCAGAGCAGCCACACAAGGAACAGGTATCCTGCATGCGTGGCTCCCCACCCCAAGTTTCATCTGGCATATGCATGTTACTAGACAACAGAGGATGTACTAAGAGCTACAGAAAACAGAGGGTCCTTACTCTACCACTCCTGGACTGACCCATTTGCTTTTAGCCCTTTTTAGGCATTTGACTTCCAGTCCAGGAGAAGAGAAGGCTCTGTATCTCCCAGTTAGATGCTGCAAATTTAAGAGGTGAAACATCATGTACCTCTTTGAAGAAGTACCCTTTCTTAAAAGCCCAGTCCAAATGCCTGGAAAGGTAGTGGAAATCTTGATGATAGGAGCTCCTTCATCTTGCAGCACAGGCTGTTCCACATGCAAACCTGCCAACTTGTTACAGAAATGAAAAGGATGAGGCAAAAATAATCAGAGTGGGTTTGTCAGCAGTGCAGAGTTTATTGAGCTTCATTCCTTAACACACTGTCAGACACAGGACATAAATATTTACCATGACCATGATCAGTGCAGCTCAGTAATACCAAGACATTGCACTCCAGTGTGACATAGTGTTCTTGGAGGGAATGTAAGTACTATGTGCTAAAGTAAAATGCTCAGGGCACAAGCATAAATACAAATGAAGGCACACAACCCATGACATTATGTTAAATATACCACATCAAAAATTCATCGAATGATCTGGTCATGTGGCTGATTTATCACATAGTGACTGGAACTTTACTGATGGGCTGACAGATAGTCATTTGTCATTTAAAAAAAAAACCAAACAAAAAAACCCCCAAAAAACAAAACCCACAACAGTTCAGTTTGGATTTTTTTCCCCAACACAGCTAGGTGCCTTGACTCAGAGTGCACGTCCCATGGTAGACTAGCACTAGCGGATGAGTTTTTCTAGATGTTGTTTGTTGGGCATTGTTCTAAACAAAACAACATGAAATTGCATATAAGGTCTGGGAAGAGGAATGCCTGAGTATGCCCATTACATCCTGCAGATGCACTAGAAATGCAGCTATAAAAGCAGTGACAGAATTCAGTGAGGAGGGTGATGGTGTGGCTGAAGGGTAATTTGTTATAAATAAGCTAGTTCCCATCCAAGGAACATGTGACTCTTTCAGCACTTTTTCTTGTTTAGAGAAGCAGCCTGAAGGACCAGGTGTTTTGGCCAGGTCTGTAACCCAGCAGCCCTGGTGTATTCAGGGAGGAGCAATAAACCTCCACATCAGAGTTAATTATGCAATTGTCTATTTGGTCAGTTGGGAGGGGTTTGTGTAGCCTGCTGCTGCTCCACAAAATTTCAACCAGAAAAGTGGTTCACTCAGTTTTCTGACTGCTCCTTTGAATTTGTCTGTAATTGATATCTAGGAAACTGTATAGAATACAGTTAAAAACCCTGAATCTCTTTTCAAGTTTTTTTTTTCCATGTCAGTAAAAGTTGCTTGTCATCCCAGAAGTGTAACATGACCACAAATGGCAGGAGCAGTGTATAGAGCTCTCTACTTTAAATGTCAGCTCCTTTCCACAAAAAAACCCAACCCCAATTAATGATAAAAAAATCTCCAATAATCCCAGCCTGTCTGAAAAAAGGACTAGACTGGAAAAGAGCAGTTCACATGGCAGCCAAGTGATGAGCATGGCTTTTGTTCTGGATAGTGGTCAGCATTGGTGTATTCAGGGAGGAGCAATAAACCTCCACATCAGAGTTAATTATGCAATAGTCTATCTCTGGAGCACTGAGCTCGTCTGTTTTTCTGACTCAGTGTGGAACTCATTGCATGCTGTGGAGGAGAAGGATTAGGAGCCTGTATAATTTTACACTGGCTGAATGATGTTGCTCAGATTGCTACAGATGCTGTTCATATTCCAGTAATGTTCTAAATTTGTTGAGCATTTTGGAAGCTCTGACATTCAGCTGGATAATGCCCTTCTTTGCTGAGATAGAGTGACTTCTGCAGGCTCTCCTTGGATGCTTTCACAAGCAGTCCTAGGCTCTGTTAGGCCATGTCTCCCTTTGAGCATCCAGCACTGTGCTCAGGGCACCGTTTTCCAGCCGACTGGATGCAGCAGTACTGCAGAGACAAAAAACTGCCTCAAATGGTCCTGTGAGCAGAGAGCACCAACCCTTCTCTTAGAATGCTGGAGAGGGTGGTGCTGGTTCAGCCAAAAGGACAGGATACTTCTAGTCATTCTCTGTGAAGGTACCTGTGTCTGGGAAGGGCTTTCCCTTCAGACTGCATACATGACAGCCCTGGGGACAGGCTGTGGTGTTCACCACCTTCCCAGTGTTTCCTTTGTAAGAATCAGGGATGCCCAGGGAGCTGCAGGAGGGGTTGACATGGCCTCGAGTTCCTCTCCCACTTGAGCTGGTTTATAACATCTCCCTTAGCATGCAGTCAAGTAATTCTACATTAATACAGCTGCATTTTAAGCTGGTGTAACTGGCCCAGGAACAGGCACAAAGGAAAACTGCAGTCAGTTTGCTATATTAAATAGATAACATGGTCTAGTGATTTGAGACATGATGTAATTACCTGCATCGGCCTCTCCCAGTAAAGCTGGAACAAGTTGCAGTGCAATTAACCCAGCATAAACTTAAGTACAGCCTGCCAACCATCCAAACCAGGGCCAGCCTGTATTCCATGGTCTATGTTACGTTGCTATGCAAAGGTACATATACAGCAGTATCCAGATTAGTTAGAAGGAAGTACGAACACATATGTACTTGCAAAAGCACTAGAGGGACATGAGAGCAAAGACTGAATGAATGGCCAGTACTGGCAGCCAAGGACAGGGTCAACAGCAGTGAAACTGGTAAACACTGAGGAATGTATTGCTTACACCAAAATCACAGCACAGATGACTCAACAGCAGAGAACCTGCAATCCACTAATGGGAGAATGGCAGCAAGACTACAGCACACCATGTGTGCCATTTCTATTGCTGTAACCCCAACAAGAAGCCAAGCTTTACTAGGAAGCTGCTCAGACTGAAGGAGATCTGTATGCAGCAATGTCACTTAAGATTTACAATGAGTAATTAATCAGGACTCCAAAGTGAAAGCTCAATACCTGTGTCTCCTGAAACATAGAAGAGACCCATCCAAAACACAAGGCATCTTCACTAGCAAAGAGAAAGAAGATGAAGTTTTGATGGCAATTGCTCCTTGCATGCAAGTTATTCTGCTCAGAATACTTGGAGACATACATTTGGGAGCTTATGAGTCCCATGTGTGCATTGACAGTGTCATGTTTTTTTAGAAAACTAAATAAAAGTCACTTCCACTTCTCTATGTTCTTGCACCTTTTTTACATGAGTTGCTACAGCTGTAGCAGTACCCATAAAATTCTCCAACTCCTAAATCTGTGAACATTACAAAGTCAAATTTTACAGAAGACCAGAGGGAACTAATGTAAAAATTTTGTGAACTGAGGGTAAAAATGTAAAAAGGAATAAAAGATTATGTAAAAGGAGGTTGAGCTAGCCTGAAGAAACCTACATAAAAATGAAAAATAAAGTGTACACATCCCAAGTTAAAAGAACCAGCCATGCCTACATAGTAAAACGGAAAACATCAAGTCTGTAAAGATTTTCTGTGAATAGCTCAGATACTTTTGGATAATAAATGTTAAACTGCCCTCCTTCTTGAATGGAGAATTTGATCTAGTCCAAAGGAGATTGTGATGCTCTAGTTTCTGACTGCAAATTTAAAAATCATGTCAGGAAAAAAATCAGCCTTTGAACTCCGGAAACATAAACCACGCTGTATTTAATTTGTTATTTACATGGGATATACTATTGTATGCACTGTTTATAGCTGCTAAGTGTATCAAGCCACTAATCACTAAACATTCACAATTAGAAGCATATAGAATTTGTGTTGTCCGTAAACAAATATAGAAGGTTTTATGCTGTACCAAATTGCTATTTCTTGATTTAGGGTAACACAAACACCATGAAGTGTTAAGAGTTATCTCAGCTGTCTGTCCCTGTAACAGGGGACCTGGGAAACATTTTCCATCACTGTCATGATCTGGGAAGGAAACAATCTGATTCAAAGAACTTCTAGAGTTAAAAACCTGTTTAATAGGATTCTTGATTTATCATACCTGTTTTTTTTGTTGAATAGTGAAGACCCTGGCACCTGTCTCAGGTCTAACTATGCACAAAGCCAAACTAACAAACTAAATAATTCTGTGATTTCCACCACTCAGGACATGGTGGAAAGGTTCTATAATGGTGTAGGAGAAATGTAAGGCTGGAAACAGCTGTCTAACATGACTATAGTTCAGCCTGTCAACTAGGGCTTATAAATAGTAAAAAGTGAGAGGGGCAGAGAGGGAGAGCAAGGCTTAGCTGTCATATGGCCTTGGTTCCTTGCCTTTTTCTTTCTAATATACAGCTCATATTCACCTTGTGAGTGTGTGAGTGTGCTGTGATACCTGATGTAAAGGGATCTGCTCATGTCCATCTCTTTCAGGTCTAAGCTGGTAGACCATTCAGTTTTCATTGCATTGGCATCAATGAGCAATATCTATGAAATACAACCATAACCATACACAAATCAATGTGACATGTTCGGGGCAGATTGGTACCCCTTGACACGAAATCTCAGCAACAATTTACTTTTCATCATATACAAGTTGTGAAGAGAAGATACAAGAAAAGGGAAATTCAAAAGGAGTAACAAGTGAAGTATCTTGACAAGCTGAATTTAGCTGTGGAGCAGAATCACAGCTCTAAAGCTCAGAAAAGTCCTGCAGGAGCAGTCCTGGGTGGGCTGTAGACTAGATGCCCAGTGCTAAGGCTCTTTTCCATTTTTAAGTCAAACAATTCTACAACAGCAGGAGAAACATACAGCATCCATGAGTTGCCCCTACAAGGCAAGCAGCGAGCTCACAATTTCAATTGAGCTTGAATCCAAACCTAAAAAATTCTCTAGGTTCATCCATCCATAATATCTGCGTTTTTTTCTCCCTTCAGCTGTTGCCACAATTGTGCCACTGGGGGGTTCTTTAATTCAGTTCTCCACTACTTTTATCCCTGTTTCCCAGAATGCTAACAGCTGCAATATAATGAGATTATTTATGATTTCTAAATAACATCTTCTAATGTATCTCCAAGGCCAGCAAAGCGGCAGCCCAGTAAATCTCACTGAACCAGAGCTGCCTGTAACAATCCCAAAGTGTCCAGCCATCCATTTCCTGGCTTCTCACTGCACTTTTTCAGATTTCCTTCTGGAACTTTTTTTTTTTTTTTTTTCACAGCAATAATGGAAAGAAAAATGTTATTGGTTGCTGGTGTTCAATCCCTGAAGAGGCATTGCAGCAGGAGCCTCTCTTCTAGGACTATTTTGGTGGTGTACAGAGGAAAGAATGTAAGATCTGTCCTCAGTGCTGTCCCCAGACACAGAATCCCCTGACCCAGCAGCCCCTGAAATAGTCTCCAGTGACATGCATGGTCTGGTCTCAGCAACTAGATTTTCTCCTGTTCCTGCATTTTTCTTATCCACTCTGGGCTTCGCCCTTTCAGGCAGGTAAATACTTCAGGGTGAACACATTTCTAACGCTGCAAGTGAAGACTGACCTCCTTCAGTGTGAAAATGAGTTGTCTGCTTTTCAGCAAGCTTGTTGGCTATTTATGTCTAAACAGAGACTTTCATATAGCAACAAAACATAATTTCAGATTTTCCATTGAGTTTTTTTCTATGTTTAATTTTTAAGAGACTTTTTGCTGCTTTATATAGCCAGAAAAATACCTGTAACATCCTCTTTGGGATAGCGCTTGAAAAGATCTCCCCAGCTTTCCACAGCTAAGGCAGTTAGAGAATAACTATGTAATCCCTGTGTCTTCCTTTCTGATCAAGGCAGTGTATCCCCATTTTGCAGACAGTAAACTCAACAAAAGCTGTGTCCTTGCCCATGGATACCTTACACCAGCCTTTGGTCCATTTATTGTAAAATGGTGATCACTGGTATAGGTGATGTCAAAGTCCCCATCTT
The DNA here is from genome assembly GCF_000691845.1 of Merops nubicus. NCBI lineage: Eukaryota > Metazoa > Chordata > Aves > Coraciiformes > Meropidae > Merops > Merops nubicus. The sequence goes on from NW_008592700.1 coordinate 99,926, forward strand.
TGCCAATTTACTACCGTGCTAGAGGTAACGTTGCTCGATTTCTACTTTCAAAATTTAAGTCTGATGGGAGGAAGAGTATTCTGTGTGATGACTGACATCACCAAGCATAGGTAGTGTGAGCTATACTTCTCACGTTGCTGTTGCAACATCACTAAGACATGCAGGCTTAGTGGGAGCAAGCTTAGTATTTTATCACCGACCCATGGCAAGGCAATGGTGAAAGAATTTCCAGCTGAGGCTGCAAAGAGTTGTGGGTTGCACAGGCAGGAAAACTTGACCATTGCGTGCTGCTCCTGAGCAGTCCCACTTCTGGCCAGCAGAAGCCTCCCGGGCACAATTGCCCGCTCCTTACCAGCACGCAGAACTGAAAAGTGCACCCCTGGAAACACAGTACTTGTGCTGATGGTCCCCTTCAGTTTGATTTTGCTTTCCCTCTGTGTGCAGATAAACACAGCACTGTGCCAGCAGCCTTGTGAAGGTGTGCAGAGAAACAGAGACAGTTGTCCAAACAATATGGTATGGAGGACTGGGGAAAAGGCATGTTGAAAATGTAACGGCCATTTACGTTAAAGGAAGGTGTGAGAGCTGTAGGAAGAGCCAAAAAAAGTGAGTGCCTCAAGCAGCCAAATTAAACAAGACACAATGGGGGCCAACTTTGCCTCCCAGGCATTTCACAAGCCCACACCCCAGAGTTCAGGGGGTGCTGGGGGGAGAACATGTGTCTCTCCTGGTCTTATTTAACTTGGCCATGTATAAGGAACTTTAACTCTTTTGTGACAAGCCTGATTCTACAGCACTTACATCTTCTTATTTTTTAAAAAATATATTTCTGGGTGCTCTTTATTGGATGAGTTTTAAACCCTTTTGAAGACAACTTCTATTTAGAAAAATAATCAGTGGAGGCAAAGTATAAAGTCGTTTCAGTCATAGTATCTTGGAGGAAAATAGATACAGTATTTTGGAAAGAATTTGAAATGAAAACACAAAGCCTGATGGGATTTAAAAGTAGAAAACCAAAAATTCATTCTCACCCCCTCTTTTTCCTCCCTATTCATGAAGTCACCATTTCTCATCTCACAGACTATGGCATCTTGCCGGGATCCTGAAGCAGCCACCAGAAGAAGTGTTCTTGCTCCTGCAAGCACAAAGCAGGATCAAACTGGCCAAGGTAAAATAATCAGAGTGGTTTCTCAAAGCTACAAAGAAAGAAACTTTGTAGAATCAGCAAGAAAAAGATGTCCAGAAAATGCGAGTAACCTTTCCTGGCCCCTCAAAAATTTGATGCATAAACATTTGAGAAAAGGGAGACTAGATGAAAATGCATGAAATAGTGACTGTGCACTGAAATTCAGCATTTTTGCTTGCAAACAGCTTGATTATAGTGGAATTGTGCATGCGTGTGTGTGTGTACAAGGAATGAAAAACCAGAGACGATCCCTGCACACACAGGATACAGCAAACCTCAGTTCAACAAGTTTAACTTTAATCCTGCTTTCAAGCACTTTGCTGCAGCAGGCTCTCTTGGGAGTGAAGGCTGATGCTGTTAGTCAGCTCTCCTCCTTTGCATCACTTCTGCAGCAATGACTTTTTTCACAGCATTACTCATACTGTCTCTGCTCAGACCTCAGGAGGTGGACTTTTGTTCAGCCCTAGCCCAGTGTGAGCAGCACCTAAGCTTTGCATCCCATGTAACTCTCATCGCAGCTTGAGAGGATGTGGTCACTCTGTGATACTGTATTGGCCTTGTTTAGCTACAGGTTTTGCCTTTTTTTAATAAATTGTGATTCATCTGGGTGCAAATCAGGAGAGTGAGCAGAGTAAGGATTGTGAATATTCTTATCCTCTTGCAGATTTCTATGTAGAAAAACTGCAAACTCAAAGGATGTCCTGGCCATATCAATGGCTCTAACTTGCTCTGTCACAGCTCAGAATCATAGAATGTCTTGAGCTGGAAGGAACCCATAAGGATCATTGGGCTGAACTCCCTGCTCCTCTCAGGATTACCTAAAAATAAACCATATGACTAAGAGCATCTTCCAGATGCTCCTTGAACTCTGTCAGGCTTAATGCCACAACCTGGGGAGCTTGTTCTAGTGACTGACCACCCTCTCAGTGAAGAATCTGTTCCTCATGTCCAGTCTGAACTTCCCCTGATGCAGCTTCATACCATTTCAATAAGAGTAGATGAGTGAGCACATAGTGAAAAAATGAGACCCTGCTCACATTTGAAGTTTAACTGTTAAAGCAGCAATCTGCCAGTCCCTGAAGTTTATTTCAGATTCTAAAAAACTGTCCAACTATACTGACCATAGAATCATAGAATAGTTTGGATTTGAAGGGACCTTTAAAGGTCATCTTGCCTCCAATGAACAGGGGCATCTGCCACTAGATCAGGTGGCTCAGAGCCCTTCCCAGCCTGTCCTTTGTAGAGATGGGGCTTCTACCACCTCTCTGGGCAACCTGCTCCAGTGTTTCACCATCCTCATCATAAAAAATATCTTCCTTATATCCAGGCTAAATCTACCTTCTTTTAGTTTAAAACCATTACTGCTTGTTCTATCACAACAGGCCCTGCTAAAAAGACTGTCCCCATCTTTCTTGTAAGCCTCCTTCAAGTGCTGAAAGGCTGCAGTAAGGTGTCCCTGGAGCCTTCACTTCTCTAGGCTGAACAACTCCAACTCTCTCAGCCTTTCCTCATAGGAGAGCCCTCGGATGACTCAACTCAGCTTCTGGGATCACAGCAGCAAAGAGAATGCTCTAAATCTTACCAAAGTCAGGCTGCAGCACAATTGTTTTCAGTGTACATTTCTGAGTCACTTTTGTGCTATTGAAGTCCAATGTAGGCTTGTGTTGAAGATCCAGTTCAAAAATCCATCTGCATGACAACTTTCCCAGTGCAAAAAAGAAGAAACTACAGTGCAAAGAAAAAAAAAGTGTGCCATTTAGAGAGACATTGTTTGTTGAATTTTGGCTCTGGTTCTGAATTGTCTCTAAGGAAAACTGATGGCATTAAGGTTACCAAGTGGGTTTGGCTAGATGAGATAATCTTCTGGAATAGGGGAAAGTCTTAAACATGCGCTCAGCATCAAGCACATTCCTAATATTCTTTCCATATTAATATGGATGTCCATGTCGCAAAGCCTGCAGCCAGTCTTCAGCTCAGTAAAAGTACATCTACTCCCCACGGGGAGCTACAAGTGAGAAGCACAGCTCCTGTCTTATACACTTACAGAGCTCTGTCTAAAAATCACCATTCAGTGATTTACCACCATCTGACTTTGTTGTTCAGGACAAGATAAGCTTGGGTTGTACCTGACAAGATTTCCAGCTTATGACGGTGTTAATCATATAATTTAGTATAATGTTAGGGGATTGTCCTCTTAATTTTCCTTTCCAGTCTGAAAACCTTCACCAACCTTGTTCTTCTCAGCTCCTTAAGAGCAAACAAGTGTTTATTTCTGTGCAATGCCATGCAGCACCTTGGCTTGAAGCTGTCCCATACACCTCTTGGACCACACACACTGGGAATTTTACCCCAGCCTGCAGTTGTTTCTAGTATCTCCAAAAGCCAAATTATTTGTTCTTTATTCTTTTCCTGTCCTCTGCTGATGCATTTTTTCTTGGATCAGATGGAGCTCCTCAGTCTTGTAGTGATAATTATTCTCCTTACACCACTTGTAGGAATGTCGGGATGAGCGCAGAGTGTCTGGCTCTGACACTGACAGATCTCACAGTGCTCCCAGGGAGATGCCCAAATGTTACAAAGATGAACCATATGGGCAGCCCCAGCACTTGAGGCCATTAATAGGAATTTTTAAGCAACTGTGATTGATGGGGCAGCTCTTACAAGTCTGAGATCAATGAAAATGCAACCTGATCTTTTGAACTCAACTCCTTAATTTTTTTGTTCCTTTTTCTGTAGAGGATCTCATAAAACTATTTCTATGCAGACAAAAGCTGTCTGGGACACTTCATGTGGATTTGTCATGCATTTTCCTTTTGCTCCCCTCTCTGCCCCATTTGCAGTTTCACATGCAGTTTGGTTTTGAGTCTTTCTCCGTGATTTGTACAGTCACTTCAAGATCAGCTTTTTCTGTACTTGTGATTGGATGTTTTTTGAGCATATTTTTAAAGGCTCATTTTCATTTGCTTCCAATTTAATTAATTTATCCCTCATTATAATCTGAACACCAGGGAGAAAAAAAACTGGTAAGGAAAAAGAAAATGAAAATTCATTGTGGACAGAGGAAAGGATGAACCACCTTCAGAAGAAGGCAGAGAGCCCCAGAAAAGAACAAGAGAGAGATGGCGTCGTCCTAGTGAGTTTTGTATTATCTAATATTGATATTTTCTCCTCAGGATCTGCTGACACAAATCAACAGTATCTAAAACAACTCCATCTTCAAACATTCTCTGTCAGACTCTTGACCAACAGAGCAGTCATGCCACGTAACTTTGGATTGAGCCAGTCCTCAGCCAACATACCCAATAGTCTTCCACTGTCTGGATGCTACTGGAAATGAAATCCTCTAAGAGGCTGGCAGGCCACTTACAGATAGAGAAGAATGAACCTAGAGAGGCAGAGGGAAGGGACACCTTCTTAGAAAGCCAGGGAGGAAATTAGGGAAAACCTGATTATCAGGGGTAGGGAGTGAGAGTGATATGGAGAGCTGTAGTTAGCTAAGGTCACAGCTTGGTGACACACAAGAGAGTCCAGGTTGCAGGAGGAAAGAGGCCAAAACCAATGCAGGCAACATGGGTGGGCTGGAAGGAGCACAGAGAAATATATAACAGAGCAAGAAGAGAGGACAGAGTGGTCCAGAGTGAGGATGTGAACAGCAAAGGGCTGCAGAGGAGAAGAGGGGAGCGCAGCAGTAAGGAAAACTGTGAGACAGGCAAGGGAACAGCCTTGGAGAGATTGGGAGGGATGCAGTAGAAGAGGGGGAAAAGCAGAGAGACAAACAGCAACTCTTTCCTCTCCAGGGAAGGGAAGAGCAGGAAATGGAGCCCATGTTTTATGTAGGGTTGACAGCTGTTATTTTGAACTTGAAAGAACCGCATATAAGTCAAGAGTTGTGAAAATGTCCCTTTGGGCACTAAAAGGAACAAATAGGTAAAAGCAATGAAAGCCACGTGTTTAGTTACTCGATGCTTAAATCAGTGTCTATGCAAAAGGGATTTGGAGGAGTTGCAGGGGGTACTGACTCTGGGATCAGTAGTGCCTGAGGTGGGATACTTTCCCTTCCTTCGACTAGCTGTGGGTTCACACAACTCAGTGCACGGCTCAAGGTAGGTAAGTTTCAGCTGTTTTGGAAGTTGGTTGTCCCTTCTGCTGCACATACTGGGCTTCCAGGAAGGGTGAGAACCTGTTCTCAGAAATCCCAGTTTGAATGCATTTTCTAAAGCACATCAAGCCTTAATGGAGTAATGCTCTACTAAAAGTAGGGAGGACTTCTTTGCTACATTTTCTTGCTTGACTGCTCAACATAGGTTTGGGCATGCTTGTCAATTGATTATGACAAATGGCAAGGAATGGGAGTATTGGTTGTGGAGAAGGCAATGTAGTTGCTCAGAGTTAGACATCACTTCTAAAACAGTGTGATTCACCATTCTTGCCTTTCTTTTGGGCTGTCAGTGTAATGCTCCATTAAGAGGGAAGCAGAGATATGGTGTGAACTGGTTGAGAATGGTGTGAGTCTAGGGGCTCTATTATTCGGTCTGTCTCAGTTGCAGCTTTAGTCCAATCTGGCTCATGCTGGTTCCCTGCTCTTGGCCATGACTGTCAAGGAGTTAGTCTGAGTTCAGAGCACAGAACCAACTTAGAAGAAGAGTTGTTGAGGGCACTGATGGGCTTGGGAGCACCCAGCTCTTCATTACCTATCAAAAGCACAAAGAAAACTAAAGGAGTTTCCAGGACGCAGTGACACAGCTCAGTTCCAGATAGCTGCCACCAAAGTAATCTGGGAACTTACAGTATGTGACAAAATTTCCAGTGTAGGCAGGCTGCCATTACAGCTCTGTGTCTCTTTGGCTAGGGGAAAAGTCAAACCCTTATTCTGAACTCCACCTAGAATTCTGCCTTACATTATCAGGTTTCCAAAACCAGTCACTTCAGGGCATAGTCCTGGATAGACAGAAGGAAGGGTGGCTGTAGCTGCAGGGTGGGAATAACAGGTCCAGAGCACTCCTCTGGAGCTGGCTCCCACTTCCAGGAGAAAGGTAAGAAACTGCTAAGCAATGGAAAAAGCTTGTGCCCTCTTCAGACATCAAACGTCCTGAAGTGTTCAAGCTCTGATCTGTTTTAGCAGAGGACTTTAGAGCCCTAATGGCTCAATGGTTGGACTTGATGATCTTAGAGGTCCCTTCCAACCTAAAGGATTCTATGATTCTATGATTCTGTAATATCTTCTAGCAGTGGGCACAAATCCAGTTGCAGCTGTATGCAGTCTGGAGACTTTCACCTTCAGACAAGCCATTCAGTGCTGTCACACAGATCGTTCACAATGTGAGTGACTTCCAGGGCCTCACCAGGGTCTTCTGGAGTGCCCATATCTCTGGTTTGTGTTATTATGTGACATTGTGGTATCCCCAGAGATGCACTCACATGAGATGGGTTCTTCCGTTAAAAGACTTAACATCTGCAGAATGCAACACTTGATAAAAATACTACACTCATTTAGCCAATGGTAAAACCCAGCACACTCAGACGTGCCTTATGCTTCAGAATGTGCCAGTAACAATGCTACAAACCTGAGTGGCTTGGAATTTACAATCTTTTCTTTGTAACTAATACATGTGATTAACATTTTCCTTGAAAATGGTCAGCAGACCAGTGAGACATACCAGGCTGGCAGCATTAAAAATTGGAGCTGTGTCCCCAAAGAGCTGATGAAGGCTGACAAAAGACAGCACCAACTTCTCAGACCCACACAGGATTCTGGCCACACATCTTGGCCTCACACCCAACTGGGAGTGACAGCTTCAAGAAGTGAACAGCAAGTTCAGTCTCTGTGACTTTCTCAGACGCTGGCTGCAATTACTGAGGCTGCCAAAAGCCACAAGAAGGGAGCCAGATAGCATCACTGCATGTTGGCAGCATTTGTCTCTTACAAGCATCCAGCAACTAGAAAGCCTTTCATTGCCATCCCTTTGCTTTTCTAGGTAAACTGCAGCACCGGGCTGAGCTTTAACAGGAGACCCAAAACAACTGTCCATTGACCTAATTCACTTTCCCTTGCAGACAATTCCTCAGTTGGGCACTACTTGAAGCAGGTGAGTGTTTGTTCATCAAAAGAGCAGCCTGGTCTTATACAGTCTCTGCAACTGCTCATATGTAGCTTTTCCCCACAATGAGCACTAGGGAAAGGCTAAATGGTTGCAGGAAAGTTCCTTTCAGTCTTAGTTTCTCTGGATCTCTGTTTATTTCTCCCTTTCCTATCTTCTATTCTGTTTTGAAAACTCCCTTTAGAGTTACACTGACTATCCTACTTATAGTCACTGCTCTGGAGCTTGGTTATTCTTGTTGACCCCTGCTGCAAGTGACAACTCTCTGTCTTTTATATATCAGCTCAACAGCCTGATAACAACTGGGCAGGACAGGATATTCCTGGCACTCAGTGTGTACCCTGTGTAAGGCTTGTAGTATGGCACTAGCTATATTTTGATGTCTTTTGCTCTTGAACTGTTACCTTCTGATTGCTTGAAAATGACTCATGAGGTTCATATGGTCCAAATTAAGTGACTAGCTGAAGACTCCTGGTGCTGCAGATTACTTAAAGGATTTTAGGCAGAATCTTAATATTTCATTGTATGCCTGCCAACTCCTGAGATTTTTTAGCAGGAAGCAAAATGCAAATTTTGCAAACTACAAAAATGTTTCATCAGCTGAGGATCTGAACCCTGCTGCCATGCTCATTTAATACCTTCTGCAGCTCATTATGGTTAATGCAGCTGTAAAGTAATGTTGTTATGGATGCTTTCAGTCTCTTAGGAGCATTTCTTCATTTCTGTCCACTAGTTAAGCACTAGAATTGTTCTTCATGCAGTGGATCGTATTCATCAGGTTTTCCTTTAAAAAAACATGGTAATATATATGGGACATTTTCACCATCTTGGGTGCTTAAGCTGCTATGTGTATACAAATATTCATTTTGAGCTCTGCCTGAAATAGTAATCTCTTCTGTCAGTAGTGTTTTTCCAAACCATCCCAAGAGCTTCCCTCCAACCCCTGACCCTACTCTCTCCTATCATCTGCAGCAGTGGCCCTGCACTTCTTATTCACCAGCTCTGCTCCTCATCACCAAGGAAATGCTTGAGCATTTTTCAGAGTGCATTTGGTGATGAGAATTGCTGAAGAATAGGTAAATAGTGCTCCTGGTGTACAAACTGTTACTGCACTCAATAACACTTTTTTCAGAGCTGCTGCTAAGCTTACTCTCCTTTTGACTAGTATATAAGTGAGACTCAAAAAGCTGAAAGGACGAAAATCTTGGCTTCTCTGTTCTCCATTACCCTAAAACTCTGATCTACCTACTGTTTTGGGGTGCTGTACCATTGCTCTGGAAGTCAGCCTTGCTCCCTAGAATTTACTGTGGAAAAAAAGATTGCTCTTTCTTTGGTCCTGTTTCTTTTATGCTTGAGTCCCCAGCATTCCCAAAAGTTGTTCAAAATACCTTTAGCACTTGAACTATACTTTTTAAATTTTAGCAAAAGCTGCAGGTTTTGCCAGTGGTTTTGCTTTCCCAGCATGAGCCAAACATGCCTGCCAGATTTCTCAAGAGGGGATGTAAGATTTTCCAATTTCTAAATAGACAAATGAAGCATATATTGAAACATAAAATGAATGTGCTTTATGAAAGGATTCTCTGTTGTCAAAGAAGGAGGGCTGGCAAACACCTGAGGGCGCTGGGAACTTTTCTCTTCTGTGACCTGAGGCTCTTGGGAAATGACCTTTACCAGCCTGGTGGTGCAGAAATGCAGTGGTGCCAAACTTTCCCTCCGTGTGTTGCGGGCAACTTAATGGAAAAACCTGTAAATATTGCAGAATGTCATGAATTGTTAGTAGTATTACTCTGCCTTTAGATAGAGGCATGTACTGTGCATTTTAGTCTCTGTAACTCTCTTTTCATAACAGTTAACTACTGTCTAACAAGGAAATAAAAATCAGAGGTTTCATGCTTACAGGAAGTATATAGTGTCGATGGATTTGCATAGTATTTAGGAGAGTTAGAGTTACATTGCAGTGACGCAGTTCTACAGCACTTGCTAATTCCCTCTTCTCCCCCAATACTTCCTTCTGGCTCCCATTCTTGTTTGTTTGACAAGTCTGTTACTCCACACACTGAGCAGTTACCAGGCAATTACAGTTTAGCATATTAATGCTGTATTTAATACTCTGCAGCAGTTCTCATACTGACAGTGCATCCTCATGGGGATCCACTGCCCTGTCCAGGAGCATCAGACATGGCTATCCAGACTCTCCAAATGGGAACCCCAGACGTTTTTCTCTTGCTGTGTCTTTCCATCTTTCTTTCCACATCAAAATGTTGCTCTCCATTCACTCATCTATTCCAGCAGTAAACCAGGTCTTAAAATTCCACTTGATTGCCCAGCAAAGTGGATTGTGAAGCATTCCCAGGAGAGTGTGTGCAATGGTGATCTCCATGTCAGAGGCAGGCTTTACGTTTGTCATATTTTTATCCAGAGCTCAGGTTTCACATAGATACTGCCTGATACTTACACACGTGTGGCAGCTTGTTACTCTGCAAAGTGCCCGACCAGAAGTAACAGAGCTGTTGTATGATCTTCAGCTCTGATTCTGGTCAAGTGGCAAACCTCCAATGCACCATCTAATGGCACTGCAAGGGCAACCCTGGAAAACTCCATGAAAACGCCCTTCCCTCTTTCCACCTTGAGAGCTGGTTTCAATTGCCATCCATTCGTGGCAAATGGGGGTAGAGGTGGTGACATCAGACCCTTCTTGGCAGCTCCCTTTTCACAAGGAAGCATGCATTCAATTAGAGGATTTTAATTAAAATACTTTTCTGTAGCATCCTGTTTCCAGGCCCTGTTGTAAATTTAACTTGACGGTCTCTCATTTAACAGGTGGGTGAGATTATTCTGAGAGCTGCCAGATGGAAGAAAGCAGAAACAGGACTGGCTGTTGAGATAGAAGAATGAAGAGAGGAAGAGAGAGAGCAAAAGCCATGAGTGGGACAGATATCTGCTGCATATCTGTCAATATTTCCTGTGTAACATGCTATCCCTTTCTGTGATGGTTCTTCATTGCCATATGCGCATGACTTCTTCAATTTCTTTTGAAGGATAAAAGTGGCAAATCCAAGATCAACACAGTTGTATTTTATTTCCTTTCCTTTTGGATTGGAGCAGTTCAGGAATAACCAAAGATTGACAACTGATGTAAAATTTGAAGTACCCCCCCAAAAAGAAAAAAACCCTACACTTTAACCTGGAAGCTGGGAAGCAGAATAACAGCTGTATGGCTGCAGTGGTAGCCATGGGAGTGGGCAGTTCACTACTGGTCCCTTCTGCTGCTGCAGCTGTGCCACCACCAGCTTCCAGATGCAATGGTTTAAAGGGTGTGGGGGAGAAGAGATTGTTTCCAAAAGGTTAAAAGTCAGTGGCTAGCAGAAGCAAGGATGAGGAATGTGGAAAGATGCCAGCTGGGAGTCTGTGAGGTAGAAAGACTAGAGACAAGGGATGACTAGGAAAGAAAATGAAAGGGACCAAAGGAAAAGAGAAAAAAGGGAAGGACAGTCTGGGAAGGGGGAAGCTTAGGGAACAGGGAAGGGAGAACCACTGGAGGTTGCTGAGCACAGAAAGAAGACAGAGAAAGACACAGAGGCGACAAGGAGAGGAATGGGAAGGAAGAGGAATGAAGACCTTTATGCTCTCTTTTTCCCTTTGCAAGCAACAAGACATAAGGGAATTAAAGACCAAACTTCAAGCTAATGTAGAACAGTGCCTGCATGTATGAATGTAATGTAGAAGAGCTCCTTCCACTGTGCTATGTAGGACTGTCATATAATGGGGACAGTCTTTTTAGCAGGGCCTGTTGTGACAGGACAAGGGGTCATGGTTTTAAACTGAAGGAGAGCAGATTTGGACTAGACACATAACACATAGCAGTAGTGCAACCAGTCTCATGTTTGCATTGGTCACCTGAAAAAGCTGCTTTCAAAGGAGACTTTTGCAGCAGAAGGCTTAGCAGATAAGGTGTTACTGGGGAAAAATTCTGGTAATCCCTGTCTTTCCTCTTCACATTTGGTAGAAATTGGTTTAGGCTCCAACTTCAGAGGTCTGGAACTTTACATTTGCTGTTCTGACTCCAGAGGCCTGCTGAGTGAATTTACAGTTTGCATGATTTGGGTGTAGACTGACAAACTTGAAATTGTCCAAGTAAATGCCGAGAGTCTTGGTGGCTTCCCCACAAAGAATGGGATTTCAGTCCAGGATGGACACAAGAACATTTCATGGAGATGTAACCCCATGAAGAACAGTAAAATACTTAGAGTGTAGTATAACTATATTTGTGACTAGACTTTGCAGTATTATGGGTAAGTACAGTTTTTCTTCTTTCTTGAACAGCTTCTGTTCAGCAAACTGAAATATTTCAATACACACCAAAACCAACACATGTGGTTTCAATTCTCCAAATGGGGAAAATCCTATATAAAAAAAAAGCTCCTATTAAAAAAAATAAAAATTCAGTGGAAGATTCTTCACTAAGCACAGCCTAGACTTCTGTACAAGCTGAAGCTTACATGAGAAAGTCAATCACGTGCTTTGGCCAGCAAATATAATTTTATCAGTCATGTTGCAATCACTCTTTAAAGAGATTTTAGTTTTTTTCTGACAGGATCTACCTGCTATATTATTGTACCAACAGTCTTTAATTGCATCAGTATCCTTTAATTCTTTACCAATCATGTCTCCTATGAGTCTTTCTATCATTTTCCCTGGGATTGATGCCAGGCTAATGTGCCCATGTTTGCTTGAGTGATCCCATTTATCCTCTCGAACACAAGAACAACTGACTTTTTTCCAGTCATCTGGAACTGTCTCAGTGTTCCAGAAACATGAACAGGAATAGCTCAGAGCACTCTCCAGCAAGTCTCTCTTAAACTCTCTCGTAAAATGTACCTAGCCCATGGACCTTAAAATGCTTAATTTTTGTAATTGTTCAAAACTTTCTCTAGTTTCTCTTGAAAGTATTTTCAGAGATTCACAGGGAAGAAGATCCCACCAGGCTGCTTGCTGAGACCTCTTGTGTTAACACTGACTTGTGATACATATGTTGCCCAGCTACTTTTACGTTAGGTTCCAAGAACAAAGCCTGACCAAAGCAAAAGGCAAGGCCTGGCAGAAGTCTCTGAGAAGACCTGTGCCTGCATCCCTGCAGGAGCAGGGGACTGATCCATGAACACAACCAACAGCCCTGCAAGCAAAGTGTGCTCTGTAAAGCAGAAGATGAAACCCCTTCCAAGTCTACGCCAATGTGACCTTGGGGGAAGCCCCATCTGCACCTCAAATAAGTCCAGGACTGTGACCTTGAACAAAGTGGCACAGGATATCACCCTCAGGCAAAAGTGCTTTGGAGCACAGATCAGTTCCTCCTCAAAGAGCTGTCTTTGTCTTTCGGTGATTTCGCAGGCCTCAGGAAAAAGCAATGCAATAAAAAAACACAGTACTTATTTCCCCAAGAGCCAGAAAGCACTCTAGAATGTGTCTGGTCAACTGGACACCAAAAAAGCCCCTCCTTTCTGATACATACAGGGAACTAGAGAAAATCCTGATGAACCATACTTGCTTTAAGCTGTTGCTGATTTAGAGAATTATAGAGAACTGAAGGGATTTTCAGCATACTGAGGGCAAAAGGAGATAATTTTTTTTACTGAGAACTTTGATGCATGTGACTTTCTCTGAGCCATTGCTTTCCAAACTGGCAGCACTCATGCTGGAAACTGAATGGGCTTTTGTCCGTCTCAGGATTTTCCCATACCTCTATCGGTTGTTCACCCCAAGAGCAAAAGTAAAAATCCTCCAAAACTTGCAGATTTCCCCAGATTCCCAGATTTGTGAAGAGATATGTAAGATTCAGGAAGTTCCCTGGAAGTTCCCTTCACTACTTCAAGAAACTTTGCTTTTTAGTACAAGCAGCTTCTGTCTGGCACTTTGCTACCAACCACAAATATTTCACTCTATCCATAGTATCACACATAATAAACCCCAGCCCTTGCTTTATTTTGCCTGCAGAACTGAAATACTATTTGGACTGAATACCTCTGACCTTACAATTTTGCTATTAAAACTACCTGTATACTACCAAGGTTTTGCTTTTTCTTTTTTTTTTTTCTTTTTCTCTTGTTTCTAATCTATTTTAAAATGTTCTCTTTAAAGCCATACTAGTCAGTTTTATTAAAAAAAAAAGCTTTATTTGGCTTTTCATGCATGTATTTTTAATTTATAAATTATATTAACTACTTGCTAGTTTCTCTGTTTTTTCATCTGACAGCTTGTTATTTAATCATTGCTTTCAGATAGCCTTTTAACTATCTGATTTCCATTCAGCTATGTTTCCATCCATACCAAACAAAATAACATTTTATGCATGCACACGATGAACTCTTGTGAACATTCATTTGCTGGGGATCCACAAGGAACCCCTGGGCTTAGAGAAGCTTTTCCAAGTTGTCTAGTCAGAAATACTTACAAGCATTGGGAAATGGTCTTCGGAGTTTTAAATTAAAATTAAATCACTATTACATGCAATTCTGTTTGCATGTGACCAATACACTTCTGCCATCACTGGCATTGAGGCTGGCAATGACCCTTAGGTTAGTTATTAACTCCTTGTCCAGCATGAGAGTTGGTACTGAGCTACCTCATCCCGGATGCAGGATACTGCTTGTAAAGAAATTACCACCTTTTATTTTTAGAAACTCTCAGAAGTTTTGTCACTAGTAATGTGAGAAGCCCAGCAAATACTTCCCAGGTTCTTCTCAGCCAGATGTCTGTCATTCCCCAGCCTCAGTGAAGCTAGTTAGTCCCTTAGCCCACATGCATTCAAATTTTGTGATTCTGAAATAACAGTGACTTTTCAGTACAATACAGCCTCTCTGATGTCTGGAGATACAGTCTCTCTGCTGCTATCCCTGCTGGACAAGTTGTAACTGTGTTTTAATGCCCTTATCATAAGACTTAAACCACCCTAGTTGTAAGGACTGCTCATTTTTTGGCTCTAGGACTGATGTCACACAATTTTGTTATTATCTTATACACCGGTAGAACAAAGAAACATTCCTTTCCTTCATGCACACAAAGGCATCTTAGAACCTGGACCTCATAATCTGTTTGATAAAGGTGTCTCAACGTCTTTACTTTTATATGCAACTGCTGAGTGTACCCACTGAGTTGCCTCTTAGGTCAACCATAGCCATCATGGTCTGACTTCACGCTCACCCACCTCCTGTGGAAATGGAGCTGTCTGTGATCAGAGGTCAAGAGGACACAACTGGGAAGATTTGCTATCATTTTGGATGTATAAATGTGAGTTAAAATAATTTTTTTATGTTTATGTGAGCCCTGGTTTTATTTCTGATTCTATTACTGTAACAACAAGGTCTACAGGATTAGTTATCCAGAAGACTTCCAACTTTGAAACATTTGGACTGTGTTTTGTGCTACAGAACACTGCTCAGAACAGACCACTGCTCAGACGTCTGTATCTCCCATAGCCTTGCATTTTCTGAAAAGAAAAAAAAAAAGAAAAAGAGATAAAGTGATTTAGGAAGAGTTAATGCCCCTGAACAGATGCACCAGCAAGAGATGTGACAAAATGTCAAGTGGAATGTGCCAGAGGGCTTGGAATTTGGCTGTGGAGGCAGCAGATGAGTCCCCAGGATGGCATGTCCCCCAGAGGCCCGGCAAGCTTTGGTGACAGCTGTGATTTTTATGACCCAGCTTCGATGACAGTTTGGGAGGGGTCAGCTCTGCTCCTTTCTGACAGGAATTTGGTTTGTCATCAGATTCTAAAATCCTTCTGATTTATGGCATCAGGCACTGCTGGTGTTTTACTCAGATGCATGTCCTCTCCCCACTCTCTGCAGACTGGGAGGTTAAGGTGCAAACACTGATGTTCAAATTAAACTGCTTGGGAGGAAAAGGGAAGTGGTAGGTCGTGAGGTGATAGGAAACACTGAGCAGAGTTAGCTCCAAAAATCTTTCCTTAAGAGCACTTCATCTGAAACCAGGAAGCTCTTCCACTGCCATCTGAACACCACTCTTCTGCTAATGTCCACGGTTCAAGTGACAGACTTACGCACATTGCAGGGAATTAAAAGATAACAGAGGCCTACCCCTTGGTACCATGTCCCCTCATATTTGCCCGTGACAAAACAACTTCCCAGAAAGGTGATCTGCTAGGAACAAAAGCTTTAAGAGAAGGTGTTGAATGCCTCCAGCCACATAGGGTAAGGGCCATGTCAGCACAGCACTCCTCACCTTCTCAGCTCCCATTTGGTGTGACCATGGTGTGCATTTCTGTGGTCACTTAGCACCCAGCAAGGGACCCATGTGGCACTTGCAGGCAGTCATTTAGGGCACAGGTAGCTCCTGTTTCCCTCTTAGGTTTTCTGACCACTGAAAATTTTTTTTTTCAGGCTCGGGAACACACAGTAGCAAAAACAGTTCTCCTGCAACCCAAGAGCCCAACTCCCACCAACAACAGAATTTAATTCAAATCCCAAGAAAAGATGTTAATGGAACAAGGCAGGTCCATTCTGATAACTCTTTCAGCTTAAAACAAGTGACAAACAAGGTTGCTGCTTCCAAACATTTCATTCTCATTCTTTACTTGCCTTACAGGTACATCTCTGTCTCCAGCCAGAGGTGTCAACTGTCTCCTGCTGGGAAATCCGGTTCTGTTCAGGCTTCATAGCACCTGAAAGATCTGCATCTATGAGATATTCCCTGTGGAATTGAACAGAGAAAGTCAGTGATTGTTCAAATGTCTGAGACAATAATAAAGGATTGGTTCTGAAGCAGCCTCCCTTCAGTGGTGAAAAACACTGGTCTCAGACTATTTACAGTTGTGACCACAACATTATTGTAAAGTCCTAAAATGGGTACAAGAAGCCATGAGTACATTGCCGTATAAAAGTAGGAGGGTCTGCTCCCATACTCCTCATGAACTTTGCTGTAAATGTGGCTGTCCAGGTCTGGGACAGAGGCTGGAGACTTGAGGGATCACTTTTTGGGGAGATAACAACAAAACAATTAGTATCACTGGGTACCTTGTGGTCAAACTGTGTGTGCTCTGTGGCATCAAGAGGGGCTGAGTCGTGGGAACTCTCAGCATGGCACTTGACACACTTTTAGCAAAATACATGTATTTCTTGCCTGGGTACACCACCATTCTTGCTTAGCATCCTCTTACTCTTGAGACTTCACACATTTGCTCCTCCTTGTATTCTGCCACACGACATTTTCATCAGTCTAATTAGAAGCTCCTTCCATTCTTGCTTAATCATGTTTTTTGCATGTTTGCAAAGGCACAGTCTTACTAATTCCAAAGTGGACCATTGGACTTCCCAGGCAAAAGGTGTAAAGATGTAATTTTCTACTGTAAATTTCTAATTAAGTGAGTAAAAATTAACAAAAAAAAAAGACAAAAAAGCTATTAAACTCTTTTTTCTCAAGCACAACTTGAACGAGTGCCAGGCTTATATTTCTCATTCCAAGTTACCTGACCACAGGGTTTTATAGGATAAATACACTCCTTTCCATCAACTGATTAAAGAGATTTTACATTGTCTTTCCCACAAAATTTACTTGAGATGTTTGGCGAGTTGCTCTTTGCCCATGCAGGGGAGAAAATGCAAATATTGCCAAAAGTAAGAGAAACATCTCGAATAATTAAGTAGTATTTCACCAAAATGAAAAAATCCTGGGAGAATCATGGTAGAGCAACAAGAAAAGTAAGCTCAACTCATATCCTTGTCCACAAAGGATGCAGAGAACACAGAGGGTCCCAGGAAGTCTGTCACACCTCCTGGGGACCTGTAAAAAAGTTGAACTGGCCCTTGCTGTGAAAAATTCCAGTTCAGCTTTTTTTCCTAAACCACCTACAGTTTTGATCTGTTGAAAAACTTCATCTCAATAAGAAATGTCAGTCAGAATGTCTCAGTACTTCTGGTGTGGTGAAACACTATTTTTTTTTTCATGTATTCATCAGGATGAAAAATATTTTGAAATATCAGAATTTTCTGGTGAATGGGCACTACAGATTCCAACTGTATTTATGTAGAGTCAGGTTTTTTCTCCATTTACCTTTACAGGACGCTAGCAGTCATGTTATAACACTTCTTACAACTAGCTCTGTGTGAGAGATGTATACAAATGGCAATGGAAACCTCTCCCAGAGGGACTGTTTTTCGTCTTTTATGGCTATTTTTGTTTATGTTCCAGTCATCATCATAATATGCAACTGCCTAATCAGATAGCAAATGCTCCCTAAAGAATTCAGGATGCTGCATGAAGTCTGGGGTCAGCAGCAACCCAGGGAAGGCCAGTGCCACATGAAATAGAAAAAAAGGTCTTCTATTAATAATCTAAATATTTTCCCCCCAATTTCCAAGCAGCTGAGTTCTGTAGGCACAATTCTCCTGTTTCCTCTAGTTAGAGGGATAGCAATGCCAAAGTGCAGGCTTTGGGCAAGGTGAGTGAGCAAAGAATTGCAGGGAAAATAGAGGCCCAACTGATTACAACTGCTAATGCAATCAGAAAGTGTGAAATACTGGTCTGAGGGCCGAAAAGACTCCCAAGCTCCACACTGTAAGCTCCACACTGTTTGAATAAGCTATCATAATTTCAGTACGATCTATCTGCCTCTAGACTCCACAACAATTCTTTTTTTATTTTTTTCTCCTGAGAAATGTTTTCCAGATTTCCTCTATTTCTGCGTCTTGCTAGTGATACAAATACCACAAGAACAGTCTATCTCAAAAGTGTTCTGGCAAACAATTCAGGTGCTGGATAAGACTCTAATGTGCACTGGCTACATTAGGCTTTTATAATGTGTCAGCTAGCCCCTGATAGCTACCATGTGGTGATAACGATTATTCAGCCCAAGCATTAAATGAAATTGGGAAAGCTCTTGTGTAAAGTGGGAATCCACCTCTGCAACCATGCTCTCATTTCTACACTTGCTGTATTTCCTGGAAAAGAGGTGAATTCAGAGTCCTGGGCTGTTACTGCTGAAAGAGGCCCTGCTCTTCCCAGCCTCATATCAATTCATCACCACGATTTGTTACCACTATGTCTTCATCTTTTTATTTTTCCCAGTTTAATGATACAGAGGTTGTGGAGAATGTAGTGCAACTCGCATCTTTTCTTGCAGCAGCTAATGGTCCCGGAGTCCACTGCAGAAAATTGATTGTGTCAGAGTGAATGAGCTGCTGCTGGGCTGACCAGCCTCACCAAAGTCATGGTTTGCACTCAAGTGTCAATATTTTGGAGCTGCACATCAGGTATAATTTAATACTGGGAACCCAGAAGTGTCTGACTGGACTTTGGAGAAAGCCTAACCACTCTGTTCAGCATGTCAAATTAACTACCCAGTAGTGAGCTCCCCTGGCTAAATGATCACCTGTTGGCCAGCTGCCACACCACAAAGCTCCCCAAACAACCATCTCAAAAATGGAAACTTGTTATTCTGGAGCTGCCCTGTGAATATCAGTTCTGTCAAGGTTGGAGGGAAATATTTTGGGGCAGGCAGGCTGAGAAAACAGAGAGGTGTTGGATGTCAGAATTGATTTAAATGGGCTGCAGCTTTGCACAGGAGTGATGGAGCTCAGCAGCCAGAGGATGGGAGGTAGCCAGGGTGGGGGGCTTAGAGGCTGAAGAAAATGCACAAGAGATAAGCCTCAGATGCCTGATAGCATCATTTGTATGAACAACAGAGCATTGTCTGTTCCCACTTGACCTGTGAAGCCTTCCTAATCTTCACCAGCACTCACAGGTAGAAGTTGCCTTCTGCTGCTGGTAAATTGCTGCTAGCAGTGGAGGTTGCTCTCCAGAGGCCGTTGTAGGTTGAACTACCAGGGGACTTGGTAAGTATGAGAGTGACAGATTCAGCCTTAGCAAATGACTTTCACCCAGGTCAGCTGTGGATTTAAAGGTGCACTGCACCAAAGCAAGCAGTGACTGCTCATGAGGCCTTTCTGAAGACCCTTTGAGGGTGCTGAGCACTTCTCGGTGCTTCTCCCCACAAAAGACCTATGTCCCTAATACCCCTGCATTATTCAGACCAGGAGACCTACTAAAGTACACCACATCTTCCTCATTCTAAAGGCAACCAGGGTGGATAGGAATTGGTGAATACCAGCTGTCACCCAGACATGCAATCAGAACA
Source organism: Merops nubicus (assembly GCF_000691845.1). NCBI lineage: Eukaryota > Metazoa > Chordata > Aves > Coraciiformes > Meropidae > Merops > Merops nubicus. The sequence continues at coordinate 119,358 of NW_008592700.1, forward strand.
TGATCAGACTGTGCCAAGGAGTCAGAAGCTGGAAAGTGGCAAATTGAGACCCCTTGATAAAGATGTGACCATGACCTAGACTCACAGGATCCTGCCAAGCTGAAGGAGGTCTCTAGCCCAAGACCATGCCCAAAGCAGATTTGGCCATTGCTCAGGGCTTGCTCCAGCTGTGTCATGTAGCCTCTCTGGGCAACCCATCTGTTCTACTGCACTCATGGAATACACTTCAGCTCTCTAAGAGGTTTTCAATATTCTATGTCACCAGTATGCCAAGAGGGGCAACATATTCATAAGGGATGACAGCAAAATGCATCACTGTAAGTCAACTGCTTGTTTCATAACCTTTTCATTGGCCACAAGCCACGCAAACCAGATCACACCAGCCAACATAACACAACTAGTCTACACCAGATTTTTTCAGACTACTGGCTGCTGTCACCAAGAAATCATGAAGCAACTTCACTTGTGTAAGTGCAAGGCAAAGCATAGCCACTTATACACTGTTAAGCAAATAAACCCTGGTCTTGCAGCTTGCAGTCTCAAATTCCCAGGCTTGAGCTGAGGTATGCCACCCAGTTCTACACGTCTTTATCTCAGGATGCTGGAAACAGACCATTCAATGTGTTGATCTTCTGGGGGCAAAGGTCTTTCCTGCTGTAGGTTCATTACCAAGAAATGCCACTCCTCCTCTCTCTTCCAGAAGCTTCACTAACCCTACAGCTGCAAGTGTCTGAATACTATGAGTGACACCAAGATGCTGCCATACTAGGACCAACACAACAATAATAAAAGCTATACAGGTCCACAAGAAAGCTAGAGAGGTTGGTGTGCATGTGAAACTAAGTGGCAACACATTATATCATTGTGAGCTAAAGTCTAAGGAACAAAACTGAACACGAGGAGCTCCTGTAGCCAGTTCTATGGAATGGACTAACAGGAAAAGCTCTTTCTTGTTTTCTGCCAACAGAAGAGAAGGCGTTCATTCTATTGCTTTTAAAAACATTATTTCCCTCTATAACCTCACTATTGTCCTTCACCATGCTCACTTTTGAATCTCATTTAACTGTTAACACAGTCCTCAGATGTTTTTGTTAGCACTATGAATTCATAACAAACCGTGAAAAAAAACCCAACCTCCTTAGGTTAACCTTCTGATCTGATGCTGCTGCTCAAATTCAGGTATGTCCTTTGCCCTTGTTAGCATTCCCCCTCCTCCATCTCTCTATTGTACACTGAAGAGTTCTGGTCTAGTCACTCATCGGGACGTCTGTCATGCTTACAACCATTTTTGTCCTCTCACACAAACCCTTTCCCAGGAGTTAGCTGGAGTTGTTCTTTACCAGGCCAGTTCCACCTGTTTGGCCACAGTGCAGGCTAGCAGCATGCAACTCAAAACATCCTCCCGGATTTGGATCTGCTATTCTGCCAGCTGTGCCATTACCAGCAAATTCAAACACTGGAAGACATTTAAAAAATGGCTTGTGAATTTTCACTTGCCCACATGAGCATGTGCAAGTACAGGGTATGATCTTTTTTGAAATCAGAAGCCCAAATGCCATAAAATTGAAGCACAGTAAGTTTGTGTGTGGAGAAGCAGAAGAGGCTATGTATTTGTGAACTTGTTACCGACTTGCATTAAGGCCCTGGCTGTATCTGTCTGCAAAATCAGATAACAGAAATGGAAAACAATAAATCTCTACCCTCTCCCAGAAACTCCATGCTTGCAGAACAGCAGGTGCAAGTTTCAAGGGCAACTTAAGGTCATTTGCAAAACATGGCCCTAAAAGCCTAGAACACAGGCTTCCATTAGAATCTGAATTACCTTGCCTTTGCCAGCAAGAAACCTTTCTGTATCATAAATCCGATTCCTACTTTGCATCAGCACTGTGACACAAATCTAACACCAGGTCTAAGGATCTTTAACTACTCTGGGATAGATAAGGAGACAGAGATGCACATGTAAGAAGAAAATTGCTCCTAAGTCCTTCCACACAGTATACCTACCTGTTCCTTTTTGGCCGTTTAGTGCCTATCACCAAGATGGACAAGGTGGCTTGTGGTTGACATTGAATTCTCATGTCCCTGTCTCACAGCTTTCCAGATGACATCATATACCATACAGGTCTGACAGAGATCCTTTCCATGCTGACACTTTTTGAGGTACAAGCTAAGCCTTTCCATCCTTCCAATCTAATCAACATCCTTGCTCAACTCAAGCTGACCTTTCCCTCTTGCAGAATTTGCAGGCTTTTTCCCTAAAAACATGAGCTGCACCCAAAGGCTACTTTCCTCCTAAAGAAGGCAGAAATTGTCTGGTGGTATTACCACTGCATATGCTCTTTCAAGGGAGGCATTCTCACAGCTTATTTCCCAACTAACCTGGGCAGAGCTCTTGTCAGCCCACTGCTAGGCTCAAGGCAGCCAAGTTCAAGAGTTTTTTCCAGGGATATGAGATTTCTGTGTGACATTGTACAACACCGGAACTTTCACAGGTTAGCAGTTTCCCCAGATGTGTAATTCTAAAACACCCCCTGAAACATGCCCAGTACAGCTGCTCTGAGAGCACTTCCTGTCCCTGCCCTGCACATACCACTTTGGATTCAGAGTGGCACTACCCCAAACTGCTTCTTATGAGGAACAAGGCATGCATTGCCTCCTCTGTGGCCCCCCTGAGTGTGTTCCCCAAGACACAGGTCTTCTCACCTGGTTGTATTTCCCAACCTCCTCCCAATTTGACTGTCCTTTTTATTTTTATGTTTTTTGAGAATGAGTTATGACATCATATATGCTTTTTGTTGGTGTATGTGCCCTGTATATTTGCATATCGTATCCACATATAGGTTCAACAGTTTTCAGCCTAACAGCTTTCTTTACATCCATCAGGTGCTCCCATCCTCATTTATCATGCCATAAATCTTGTGTGATAAGCTAACTGAATTAGAAATACTTTTTATATTTGCTTTCAGATTATCAGTAAAAATACCTGAGGGCTAAACCAAAACCAGATCTCTGTGGGAGCACATTAGAAACACACACCCCACTACTGAAGATCCCTCTTTAGCAAATGTTGGTTTGTAATTTAATATGTACAATAGCATAGTGGCAGAATCCTAGTTTTTAATCAGAATGAAAAAAGTTTTAAAACCACAGTTTGAAGGAGTAGAACTCTACAGTAACAGGATTAGCTTTGTCAGCCAGGAACACAATCTTTTCAATTAATATTGTTGAGTTATTTTAATAGAATTCCTTTTCTATGAAACCTCATTGACTAGCTCTCATTAAATGCCTGTACTTTGACTGCTTTTGATTGTGTCCCACTGTTAATTTTTCCCAGCATCAATATCACCCTAACTAACCTATAGCTTCCCCTGTTATGCCATTTATCACTTTAAAATGTCAGTAGACTGCCTTCTTAATATTTCATTGGAGTTCTTCCCATTCTTCAAAACTTGAGAAATTAAATCCAGTATCTCCAAAAGCTTGCTGATCCACTTAAAAAAAAGCTTGGCTGCAAGTAAGCCAGGTCTTCTGACTTCAGGATATTTAAACTTCCATAGTTACTGTTTTACTCAGCTACCACTGGATTGTGCCACACCTACCAATATACTAGCCTGATGCAACAGATCTTTTTGAGGGCTACTTTCCAAGTTTTGTTCTCCAGGAATTGCATGGGCTCTTGGTCCCTTCTCAGAAAAAGATTCTGGGATTAGTTTTTGGAGTTCTCCAAATTTTGGTGCCTGATATGATGGTTATGACCGTTTTGACTGAGAGTCTTCTCGTGATAGTAATTTTTGTGCAAAACCACAGCTACAAGGTCAAACATTCTGCAAGGAAAGTTCACATTCTGAGCGGCGTAGCAGCAGCAGCAGCACATCAGAGTGTGAGCTAGATGTCATCTTTCACTAACCAAAGGCAATATTTTTTTTTAAAAAAATTGTATTTTTATTTACATTTTGCTTACACTTAGCTGACAGCATGTGGGCTTTTAGCATTAGCAACACTAATACTGAATAAGTTAATCTACTTTGAATTCCTTAGATTAACTAAAAAATTTGGCTAACTGAAGTTTTATTGATTTTTTGTATAATCCAGGATGTATAACTTCTATATGTGCTACTGCATGTGTACGTGCATCACTATATTTTCCCTGTATTATCAGCATGGTCAATGTAATTTTCTCATTGTCTTTCACCTTTTCCTTTCTGTTTTTCTGTACGAAGACACTATTCATAAGCCTAGGAGACCAATTCTTCATGCCAACCAAACTAAAAATAATAATAATAGCCTTCCTTTAGTTTCAATCAACTTTTTTACTAGCCTAGATAGGAAAAGCAGGCATGGGTAGGTATATTTTTTTTCTTTGTTAACTCTCTTAATCACTAAGTATGTCACCAAGTACATAAGCATCTATCCAGGCTGTCTTTATCTCCAATAATCCTCAGGAATCTTCCTACTAATTTTGGTAGAGATCACTTTTCTGACTGGAGGATCATAAGATGTAAATAATTTCTGTTACTGCTACAGCGCCCATGCCAGTGCCTCTGGACTTGGAGGTGCTCCAGACATGGCCTCTTCCCCAACAAGTAGACTTAGAGAAGACAGGCACACCCTTTTGAAAAGTCTGAGTCCCATGGTGTATCAGGCACCAGCACTCAACTGAGTCAACATGAAATCTCTATTTTTAACACTTCCCTTTTCAAAGGCTGGCAATTAGGAGTTGTTGAAAGTATTCTTTAGAATTGTGTTTTTCGTAGAAAGCATGCAAAATTGTTATGCAGTTGGCACATCTGAGGCATTTTGTGAGAGGGCTGAGCAGTAAGTGCAGAGCCTTTTTTAACCATGAAGGTGATGTTCACTAGCCATGACACTACCCTGTATGCTCCAGTCCCTCTCATGCTCTCTCGGCCCGTTCTATTCTTTTTGCAGTTGTCGGTGCGGTACGTGTAACAGGACTCCACTGAGGCCAGGCAGCACTTTCCATTCTCCCCAGCAGTGTTACGCACATGCTCTGCTAGCTCAGCTAATCCCTGTATTTCTCGAGAATGGAGGTCACCTCCTGGGAGAGAACTGAAGAGAGATTCCTCCTCCTCTGTGGAGATGCCAAATACAGCAACACATGGAGCCAGTTGGTGCTAGTTCATGAACAAGCTGTGACACATAAAAAAGGATCTCTCTAGTGGGTGTTCTTTTTTGACATTTCCAAGCCACAAACTGACTATTAAAATGCAAAATCCAGACCTATTTCATCCCGTGGCTGCCACAGGGTGGTAACAAGTTGAGAAGGAGAAGGGAGTTTTCTCTGGAGTCATTTCTGATTCTAGCACTGATCATCTTCCTGGTTGTTTTGGGAGGGCCAGAGGTCCCTTTAGTCTAGGAATATGCAGCTGATTTACTGACTTTCTGCACTAGTACCCTCCATGATCCTCTTGCAGTGACAGTGTATTGGGGATATATCCAGGGTAGTTTTCCAGCATTCTTCTTTGATGTGCCTTGGGCAACAATGCCAATATTGAGACAGTCTTTTGAATAAACACAGATACAAACCAGCCAAGGCTTTGAGATGAAAGACAAAGGCTTGAATGAGGGGATCTCTGTGGCATGCTTAACTGGAATGCTCTGGATAAACCACCAGAGAAAGCGGGAATGACAAATAATTGACTTCAGCTTCCTTGGATCTCATGTCCTCATGACCTCGAAGAGTTAGAGAAAAAGGGAAGACAGCTGATACTTTATGCCAAGGTCATAAGCAGCATGGATAGGACATCATTCAGAGTACACACTAATTTTGATACAGCAAACCTCACTGCTTCTGCTGGCAAAACAAATCTCCTGTAAGGTCTTCTAAACATAGGCTTCCTGCTTCACAGTGATCCTTAGGGAGACCTTAAAGAGGCAATTGATCTGACACACTTCTCAGTTACACGTAGTTTACTTCTCTAAAGCTAGGATTGTTCCCTCAAGGACAGAGAAGAGCACACACAGGACTAAGGTCTTCTCAGCCTGGGTTGTAAGCATTTTCTTCTGGAAGGGGTAGTCATCTTTGTGTATAGTCCTACATCTGGTTTTGTCCAAAGTCTGGCTCTCCGTATTTCAGTGACATTATCTTCCTGTCCCTTGACAGCCTAATGAAAAACAAAAACCATGTAAGTGAAAAATCCCCTAAATCCTAAACCAAAACAAAATCACCATTCTGCTCTTTCACTGTTATTTAACACACTCTCTGGAAATGGTGTTTGTACTTGTTATGTTCATAGTGATACTGGCAGCTCTGACTGCTCTTGCCACTTGCAGCACTTGCAAGTCTCTTGCAGCACTGGCTGGAGCACCAGCCTTAGCAGAAGCCATTGTGAAAATCTTATCATAAATCTATCGTCATCTTTAATAAAAGAGAAGGTCTTAGTCATGACCTTCTGACTGAACTACCCAGATAATTGCATTCTGGATTCTTGTAGTTCCATGCAATGTCAACCAGAGTCAAGGTTCTGTGGTGTTGCTTCAAGGCTTTGTGCCCTGCACTCTGATGCTCAACTCATAACAAACTATATGCTCCATCATCACATGAGCACCCACTCTATAACAGTCTCTGCCTTCTTTCAACATCACCCCAAGATATGTCACATTTCTATGCCTGAATAGATGTAGTCCAGAGCTGTAATAAATTAATAAATGCAATAAACAAATTTAAAACTGTAAATATTTTCCAAGCTTTATGTCCTCTGTTGTGTACTGATGTGGTTAAAGACCTAACCAAAATGCAAACTAGCAGGCATAGATTCACTAAGGCAGTTACAGCTCTGAATTTCCTATTATTATTTTGAAATTAAAGTCTTAACTTTCATGCTATATAATTTTTTTTTCCCAGTGTTAGAAACATCTATAAGCTACCTATTCCTGTGCTATGGTTCCTCTGATCTACCATTTCTCATGCCCTTGAGGAGATGGGAAGGTTTCAAGGTTTTAATGAAATTCACCAGATTCCTCTCGTGCTCCTTACCCAAGTCATGGCAAATAATTCTACCTACGTGGCAGGTTGCGCTACACCAAAACCTATAGAGCATGGTCTTATATAACAAATAGGGAAAAGCACTTAAAACCTTGAAGGTAGGACTTATTTGTTAGACAGTACAGTTGTCTTTTTTTTTTTTTTTTTTTTCCAATCGAAAGTCCTGATATCAACATTTATTTTGGATGCACATCTGGATGAAATGTTGAAACAAATCTGTCCTTTCTCAGAAAAAGATTTGCTTCGGCTTGGTTTGATATGACTGTGTGTCCCTTGGAACTGCTGCAGTGCCTCATGAGAGTGATACATCATGTTTCTCAGTAGACACAGTTCCCAGCCAGCGTCCTGTGATGTTTTGTGGCCATCTGACTCTCAGAGTACATTGCAAAAATTTAATGAGAGAGATGATTTTGAAGCATTATGGGAGTATGATGTCTATAAATTAAAATGTCCACAAGGCACATAGTATCTCTTGTGGACATAAATTAAAGCTGAACTGCTGCATCATGAAATGTTTTAATTCCGTTTGACAAACCAAAGTATTTCAATTTAGGCTGAGCTAATTCAAAACAAAGCATTTTATTTTTCCCAATGGGGAGTAAAAAAACTCCAGTAAAATGCCATAGGGAAATTCAGAACTCTTTAAGACTACATTTCCATTCAGAAAAAGATATTCATGGGAAATATCTGACCCCCTATAATACATACTCTATTTCCACATTTTTACATAAACATATAGATAAATATATTATCACAAATAAAGAAACATAACCCATGTCTTTTAAATATAGCTTAATGTGCTTAATATGCAGTTGGCAATATTTAAATTATAGTCTGATGTATAATACACAAGCAGCAAGCTGAACAGAGCAAGTCATAGAGCACTGATTTCTAAACCCTACATAGATGAATCTATATGCTGCCAGCTTGGCTCACGAGATGCCATTTTTCTTAGTTTCTTGGGAAGAGAGTGAGAGAAAGCTGAAATGAAAAGGTGATACGTTTCGTCTCAGTCTTTAAACCTTCACAGCACTGACAGGCCCTGTATTGCTTCATTATTATCCAGTTGGGATAATATTGCAATTGGGAAACATCTCATTACTGCTGCACAGTTTCTGGCTTCCCATTTTACAAGAGGAAATATTTTTCCTTGAGGCAGAGCTCTGCTATTGCATTGTGTCAGAAATCTAGTGTTTATGTATTGCCGGCAAATGCCTACGTACACCTTTTGAATTACCACTGTTTACTGAGAAAGATTTCACTTAATGGGAACTGTGAATTCTATCGATTGGGGCTCCCAGTATTTCCCATTTTTTTTTTTTCAAAAGAATTTCTGTTTTCTTGGAGACCAAAATTCTGTTCAAGGCCCAAAGCAGAGTTCCATCCCCAGGAATCTGTGGAACCAAAGGTGGAAAGGTGCGAACAGCATCAAATCCAAACATCTCACAGTTTTAAATGAGATTTTACCGTGGGAGAAGTATGAAACTACACTCTTGTTATTCTTATTTCAGGAACCATGAGCCATTGTAAACTGTTTTGCACACAAAATAAGGGCAAAGCAGCTTTAGAAATTGATGGAAACGTTTCTCACAGCGACATGGTTTGTCTCTCGCAGCTGCGATGGAATTTCTGTAAGAAATGCAGCATTAACCTGTCCTGTGACACAAGAGAGCCCACAGACATATCAGCTAGGGAAGCTGGATCCCACTTCCAGCAAAAGCAAGAGTGCTGTGGGAGGGGATATTTCTGAGATGTAACTGAGCCATGTGGATTGCAAACATCAAGGGTTTTACAAGACTATGTAGACTCAGAGAGAGGGCACACAGGGAGAGCCCTGTCCAATCTTCTCCTAGGCTTTCTGATGCCATCTAACTGTGATGGCATATGACTATGCCATAACAGCTTGTGACTGTGAAATACTTTTTGATAAACAAACTTATCAAACTACCTGTCCTCTGTTCCTCATTTTTCTCATTCAGATGTAGGGTCTGACTTGTTGCTCTGCCTCAACTGTCTGCCTGGAGTTATCCATCCCCATGACCTTTCCAGGGTCCCTGCTCTCTAAGATGTGTCACCAGCCTAACTCTCTCTCTCTGGAGAGAGCTTTCCATTCTGTGTCACTAGTCACGTCCTGGCATTTGGTTTTATTCAAGCCTGTTTTTGCTTGAAGGCTCTTGTTCTACCAGGTGATCAAGACTGCATCAATAGTGTGAATGAGTGCTCCCTCCTCATCATTTTTACCACACCACCAACTTTGCCTTGCCCACAAACTGTGTCAGCTATGAGCTGACAACATCCTGAAGTGAGATGCTTGTCCCTGTTTGCCATGATTGTATGTCTGGTGTTTCCACTCAAAAATATCACTGTAGAATATGTGCTGTAAATAAACAGAATAATTGCTGATGAAGCTGGAAAACGCTTCCTCCAGAAGAGAAATAAGTAAATACATTGTACTGTAAAACACAGGGTAAAACTAATGCAGGAGATATGGATATAGCTTCAGTACTTAGTCAAGCGTACTACCAGCTTTTATGTGCACTGGGGCCCTGTGTACCTTCCAGAGAGACACCACCATCCAGGGAGAGACAAGTCTGTGCAGTACAGGTTGCCTTTTCTCTGTCCTGAGCCGTTGCTACATGACAGCATCACCATCTGTAGCTGTAATTTTGAGCTACAAATAGCATGAAACATTTTTTCCTTCCTCCGTGCCCACTATGCCATTCACGCCACCAATGTCCTGCTGCAGACCCATGCAGTCCTTATCCCATTTACCCTCCTCCTGCCCTATATTTGTGCCAGACTTATTTTGAGCCCATTTATGTGACCCATTAATCATAGTGTGGTTAGTCATTTAAAAATAAAAAAGAATTACTGGTTTGTGGACGTGACAAGTCATTTCCAGCTACTGAACAACTTGGCAAGGGATTTTTTTTTCTTTTCTCTTTGGTTGAAAATATTGTAGATACACCAGGGAGGTTTTTTTTATCTGTGTGTTTGTCTAAAGAGAACATGTAAATGTGTCAGAGGGGGCGAGATGGGAAACAGCCAACTCTTGAGCAGTTGCTAAAAGATGACACTTTGTAAACTATGTTGATAACCCTCTGTAGGAGGAACAGTAAAAACTTAATTAGTACTGAAATATATTAAGAGGAATCTTATTTTTAGAGTTCCAAAAGGAGCCTTCAGGGACTTCTTGTCCTTTGCATCTTGAGCAGAAGTACAATGCCTTGACTTCACAGGAAGGTGAGGGGCTTGACAGAGAATAAGGTGACCGGTAGTTTCCTGTGACTTAGCCCTGTTCAGTCCACACAAAAGTCTTGCTAACTTCTAGGAAGGACAAAACTCAGGCTTGTAATTTCTGAGATCTAAACTAAAATGAAGGCGTAAATAGCCTTTTCATCTATGAAAGGACCTCAGCTATGAGGTGCCCCAGATCAGTTTGCTGCCAATTGCTTGAGTAATCTTGGGAAAGTCGTTTACCCTTTTTCTACTTCACTTTGGTGCTGGCAAATGGCAATAGCAGCACAGTGGGGACACAAATAGCTTTTCCACCTTAGCAACATTTTTTGCTTTTAGCATATGTTGTGCTTTTTGCATTAAGACATGCAAAACCCTTTTAAAATTACCTACAAAAGAACAGACATGGTAGATGAAATAGCTGGCAACCGTGTGCTAGGATCCTTCACCCAGCATGTGGGAGGCTCAAGACTAAGTCAGAAGACTAACTCAGACATCTGAGCCCAACATTTTTTTTTCTTTAAATGTTAGTAGCATAGCTGCCAGGCCCTTGACTATTCTAGGTCAGGCCAGCCACACTCCAGAGTGGAAGAGACTTTTCTTCTTTCAGATATTTTTTGTTAAAAATGTCTTTGGTCCTGAAAAAAAAAAAAA
>NW_008592701.1:0-5897 GCF_000691845.1 Merops nubicus
GGGAGGACTGAGCTTCCCCACAGGCTGCAGCAACTGATGCAGCTGGACAGGATGCTAGATAACCCCATCTAGGCTCCTTTCCCATGAAAGGCTGGACCTGCTGATCTGTCAGAGTTCATTCTGACCTGGGCTGGTCTATGCTTCTGTGCTTCTGCGAGATCACTACACAGCATGGCAATGTCTTACATCATCTTCATACTTTGGCAGGGCTGGATAAACACTGCAGCTTAGTGATGCTGTGCAGTGTGTCTCCCAGTGCTCTGAACTTGCCCTGTCCCCTACTGTATCAGGACTCCTGCTCCAGTACATTCTTCTCTTTATCTCCTACCTGTCACTTCTAATTCCGACACACCCTCTTTGCAGCCTCTCTTCTCCTTCTGAGACATGTCCTGTAAGTCTGCCAGTCATCAGATGCTGCCCCTCTGCTAGCAGAGTGGCCAAGCAAACTGCCCCTTGAGCTGAGTGCTGTGCAGTTAGGGTTTGCTACCACAGCCTGGCACCAGCATGCAGGTGAGGGGTTCACAAGTCCCTACAGGAATTCAAAGCTTGCAGAGAAATCCCCTCAAAACTGCAGGTATGATAAAAGTCCATGAAAACGTGTTAAAAGAACCAATGAGAAAAGGTGCTATCTCACCAGCAAGGAGGGGCTAGTGGCTAACATGAAGCTCAAGGGCAGCCTTGGCTGCAGTGACCATGAAATGGTGGAATTCAAGATCCTTGGGGCAGCAAGGAGGGTACACAGCAAGCTCTCCACCCTGGAATTCAGGAGAGCAGACTTGGACCTCCTCAGGGATTTGCTTGGTAGAGTACCATGGAACAAAGCCCTGGAGGGAAGAGGGGCCCAAGAAAGCTGGTCAATATTCAAGGATCACCTCCTCCAAGCTCAGGAGCAACATGTCCCAGAGAAGAGGAATGCAGACAAGAATGGCAGGAGGCCTGGGTGGATGAACAAGGAGCTCCTGGACACAGTTAGATGCAACAAGAAAGTCTACAGAGAGTGGCAGCAAGGAGAGGTAGCCTGACAGGGACACAGAGAAGTTGTCCCAGCAGCCAGGGATCAGGTTAGGAAAGTTAAAGCCCAGCCAGAATTAAATCTGGCCAGGGACATCAAGGGTAACAAGAAAAACTTCTAATGGTGAGTCAGTGCTAAAGACTAGGGAAGATGAGGGCCCTCTGCAGAAGGAAACAGGAGAAGCCTGGTCATGAGGGATATGGAGAAGGCTGAGGTACTCAATGTCTTCTTTGCCCAGTCCTCACCAGCAAGGGCTCCAGCCACACTGCCCAAGCTGCAGAAGGCAAAGACAGGGGCTGGGAAAGGGAAGGTCCACCCACTGTAAATGAAGAGCAGGTCCAGCGGAAGGCCATGCAGAGGAAGGCCATGAAGATGGTCAGAGGGCTGGAGCACCTCTCCTGCAAGGACAGGCTGAGAGAGTTGGGGTTGTTCAGCCTGGAGAAGAGAAGGCTCTGGGAGAGCTTATTGTGGCCTGGCAGTATCTGAAGGGGGCCTACAAGAAAGCTGGGGAGGGACTATTTACAAGGACTTGTGGTGACAGGATGAGGGGTAATGGCTTTAAACTGGAAGAGGGTAGGTCTAGATTGGATGTCAGGAAGAAGCTCTTCACTGTGAGGATGGTGAGACCCTGGCCCAGGTTGCCCAGGGAAGCTGTGGGTGCCCCCTCACTGGAGGTGTCCAAGCCCAGGTTGGATGTGGCCTTGCACAACCTGCTCTAGTGGGAGGTGTCCCTGCCCGTGGCAGGGGGGTTGGAACTATGTGATCTTTAAGGTCCCTCCCAACCCAACCCACTCCATGGTTGTGATGTGGTGCAGAGGATCCATCACCTGGAACTGCACCTCCTCTGCAGGAGGGTGCTCGTTGGTTACACTGGTGTGACAGTCTGGCAGGTAGGCTCCATGGCCTTGGCTTCTCTCTGTGTCATCACCTGCCCCCAGTGTTTGCCTGCTGTGTTGTGACAGTGTCAGTGGAGTCACCAGTTAGTGTCCAACATCCTCCCTGCCACTGGTAACAGACGTGTTGGGTTTTTGTTTCCCAGAGCCTCTGCAGCAGTCTGATAAATAGCACTGCAGATGCCTCTTCAGCACAGCCCTCCAGAGCTGCTGGGAGCTCTTCACCTGCTGGAATGCTGCAGTCCTTTTGCTACAAGGACATTGAGCACCTCTCCCTGCACACAATAGCTGCAGGTCATCCATGGGACAGTCCTGCAGTGTTCCCTCTCCTTTTCCTGTCCCTTCTCCCCATACAACACCAGTTACTCAGGATCTTGTTTCTTTTACTTGCTTATTGTTCAGAGCTCTGTGTTTCAGGGAGTGTTTGTGACTGCCTCTCCTTCAGCTCACTCCCTTTTCTTCTCATGTATTCATCCCCCCTTGTTAAGGTTTCCTCTGTCTGTCTGTATTTCTTGTCTCACTAACTTCTCACCTCTCTTGTTTTCTTCATCCCACCCAAGCCTGAAGGAGTTGAGAAGGAAACAGCCCAGAACTCTGTGCTCTGTGTGAAAGGTAAAGCCCACTCTCCCCACCCTCTCCACTCATTCCTGTGTGGTTTGGTGGGTGGGAGGTGCCTGGAGGAGAAGATAGTGCTGACTCTGTCATATTCCAGATTTTTAGGTAATCCAAACGTGTCCCATAAGTTGGCATTAAGCCTTAGAGAATGGACCATTGTGCCTAAGCATCATGGCATGAGCTAGGACAGATTTCCAGGCCTGTTTCCATCCCTGTTCTCTTGTGTGCTGATGTCTGAGTTACAAGCACTGCCTCCTGTTCTCTGGCATGCCCAGGAAAAAGCTGTAGAGACAAGATCTCCAGTGCCAATAAGTGGCTGGTGGTGGGTTCGTGCAGAGGTTGCCTCATAGCTATGGAAACATGAAGGGACTGAAGTCAGGGCATTTCTAAATGTTCTGTTTTGTTTCACTGGGGCCCCTCCCCTTCCATTACCCACATCTTGGGACTGCACTGAAGCTGCTCTGGTTTTGTTTCTCTCTCAGGAGAGCCTGTGAAAGAGAAGTTTTCCCTGTCGCTACCCTCAAATGTGGTGGAAGGCTCAGCCAGAGCCTATTTCTCAGTGCTGGGTAGGTGAAGCACTCCTAAAATGTCACCTGCTGTTCTGAGCCCCTGCCACGTTCCTCCAGGCTGTGCTCAGGCTGCTGGCAAGCCCTGCACTGTGCTGAGGGACTGGGAACTGTCCCCTTCCCCAGGTGACATCATGGGCACGGCCATGCAGAACCTGCACCAGCTCCTCCAGATGCCCTTTGGCTGTGGGGAGCAGAACATGGTCCTCTTTGCACCCAACATCTACGTCCTGGACTACCTGAACAAGACGGGGCAGCTGAGTGAGGAGGTCAAGGCCAAGGCCATGGGATACCTCGTGAGCGGTGAGCTGGGACGTGCCCTGTGCTGCTGCTTTGGCTTTTTCCCAGATCCTGCCTGGGGTGACTCTGTCAGAAATTGGCTAGATGTGGGAAGAGAGCTTCTCATGCACAGATGGGCTCAGCTGTTGAGAGGGCCCCTCCCTGCTATTCCCTTCACCGAGGTGCATTAGGGTACCTGATCTTTGCACCCACTTTTCTCTGCTCCCTAAAGGGGTTGCAGTGCAGTGCAGAGCTGTCAGCCCACCTGCTCCAGTGACATTAATACACCCTGCAGACAGACAGGGGTTGTCTTCTCCTCGTGCAGAACAAGCAGTGCCTGGAGCTGGGGCCATACTGGCACTTCTCAGCTAGGACAGGACTGACCCACACCTCTCCCCATTGCTGATACAGCTTTTCTTCTGTCCCCCCACCCCTCAGCAGACTTTCTCTGGCATCTGAATCTTCTTTTAACTCTCCATTACAGGTTATCAGAGGCAGCTGAACTACAAGCACCCAGATGGCTCCTACAGTACCTTTGGACCACGTTATGGCCAACCAGGGAACACTTGGTGAGATTTCAGTGTCACCTACACGTTTATATTAAATGCTGTGTGACAGCAATTAGGGAATGCTGCTGCAGACCAGCAGGCTTCCCAGAGCTGGTATGGTCCCTGCCTGATGCCATAGGCTGCATCAGCCAGGTCTGTAGCTAAGGCACATCCTCCCACCATTTCTTTCTCCATTTATCTCCATTTCCTTCTGCTCTGTCATGGTCCTCAGAGCCCCAGCTAGTGGGGATTTAATTGTTCTTCCCCACCATTTTGAGTGTTATTGTTATGCAGGTGTTGAGCTAAGTGGCACACAATTCCCCACTGCTTCCAAAGAGACTTTTTAAAAATACAGATCAGCAATCACTGTCCTTCAAACTGTAGCCTCAACACAAAGGGACCAGAGGGTTTTATGAGCCAAGAGAGGGACAAGAAGTTAAGGTGGGAAGCAGGTTTCTGACAGAGTTTTTGAGGTGAAGTTAGAACATATTATTGCTCTGATTAATTGGCTGACAGCTCCCTAAGGTCCCTTCTGGCCTTTCTCCAGACGGATGATGTGCACGTGGGTCCTGTCACCCGAGATGGACAACAGGCCCTTTCACTGCTCTTTCCCCCTGCCAGGCTCACAGCCTTTGTCCTGAAGTCCTTTGCCCAGGCCCGGCGTTACATCTTCATCGAGGAGAAGCACATCCAGGATGCTCTGCTCTGGCTGTCCTACAAGCAGAAGGAGAACGGCTGTTTCCGCAGCTCCGGGATGCTCCTCAACAACGCCATGAAGGTAACGGCTGCCTGGCTGTGCTCCTGGCAGATAGAGCTCACCCATAAGTCAGATGGGCCCAGCTGAGCTTCCTGAGCACACAGGCAAGTGGGAAATTCCCATGTCAATGGCAAGCAGCAGGGGAACAGGCACCACTCTGTGTGATCACCACAGCAGGAAGACCGACACCTCAGCCCCAAGGGCAGTAGGCAAGCCACAGGTTTACCATGCAGAATGAAGTGGAAGACTCCACTGGAGTGGGATAAAAGGCTGAAGAGGAGAAGTGAGGTGGGGTAAGCATCTGCCTCTGTGTTTCCCTGCAGGGTGGTGTGGACAACGAGGTCTCCCTGACAGCCTACATCACCATTGCACTGCTGGAGGTTCCTCTGCCTGTGACTGTACGTGCCTGCACCCTGACTCCAGTCAGCTCTGTCATGTCTGTGATGATGTGGTGCTGTCCAGAATGTGCTCCAGATTGGAACAAAGGACTGGGTTGTTGAGCCCTGTTATATGAGAATTATGTGCTGTTGGTTTTGGCATTTTTGGAGCATGTTGCACCCTATCTGCTTGGGGATATGGCTGAGAAGTGGACTTGGGAGAGTCAATGATCTTAAGGGTCTTTTCCAACCCAAGTGATACTATGAATTCTATGAATTCTAAGAACTACAATTCTTTGATCTCATTCTGGCAGACCCCTCCTCAAACTTCAGTGGAATGATGATGAATATGAATGATGATGGAATGCTGACAGTAAGAGGAAAAAAAAATTATCCCCACCTTTTTAATGACTGTTTATCTCTCTCCCCAGCACTCGGTGGTGCGCAACGCCCTGTTCTGCCTGGAAACAGCAGCAGAGGGGGGAGAAGCCCACGTGTACCCCCGGGCACTGCTGGCCTACGCCTTCGCCCTGGCGGGGCAGGAGGGCCGGCGGAGGGCACTGCTGGGCTCGCTGCAGAAGGAGGCTGTGACAAAGGGTGAGTGCTGCACCGGGACAGCTCCTGCCACTGCGCTGGCCTCACCACAGAACAGACCTGACCTTGCACAGCACAGGGGCCAAGAAACCAGCACAGGGCTGGGTGTGCCGAGAGAAACCCTTGTAGGAGAGCTCCTGCTGGGGGCAGTGGCTGCAGGAGATGGCTTCGTGGGCGGGGAGAGGCGGCTGCTCCCTCCTTCCCTGCATGTGCTCAGCACAGAACAAAGCTGACCTTGCACAGCACAGGGGCCAAG
>NW_008592702.1:0-1632 GCF_000691845.1 Merops nubicus
TGGCGGCGCCGGGGCTCTGCGGGAGCAGAGGGGTGCACCCGCCGCTGCCGCCGGCCCCTCGGTGCGGACTGCTCTTCTTTTTGACCCGACGAGGACAACTGGAGCTAGCCCTTTAAAAACCAGGTTTAAAACATACGACTTCTATGCATCTCTCTCGCTCTAAAAATTCCGTGAGACATTTAGTCCTAGTGCTAAACTCTTGCTGGTTTTTGGTTGCTTTAGTCGCGCGTGGTTTGTTATTTTAAGCTGTTTGTTTCGCTGCGAAGTGGTCAGGATGCTTTGGGATCTATAGACACATTGCTAATGGAAATTTGGTTCGTATCAGCTTTGCAACTTTTAGCTGTAAGGTAGCTAAACATTTTCTAAATTTTCACCTTTTTTTTCAAAAAAAATAAAACGCCCAGGAAAACTAGTTTCTTAAGAATTGGAATTATTGCAATTATTATCAATTGGTAATGCTGCTCTTTCAGGTATAAAAATATTTCTAAAATACATTTTTGAATTTCTGATTTTTCTCAAATACAGCGTGTTAGGGTCCACTCTTAAAACAAGAGGAGTCTGTGTCCTCTCAGAGATTAGTGAGCAAATTCACCAACACTCTGGTGATTCTACTTCTTTTCTTCCCCCCCCTAAGAAACGCCGAGCGTGTATTGCAGCTTCAGAAGTTTCCTTAGAGCTCTTTTATACCTTAATAGGTTTGTTTTGGTGGCTGTTTGCTAGACAAGCACGCCGCAGACGTTATTTTTTTTTTCAAAAGGTCAAGCAGTCTTCTAACGTGTCCATTGTGCATCGCCAGGGTAAGAAATCCTCAGTGCAAAGGAGAGCTTCATGGTTAAATTTTAAAAGATAATGATTTGAATCTTTTTTTTTTGTTAGCCTTTTTATTTTTTACATCCTTCGCACTGCTTTTGGAGAGCCAACTTTTAACAGGGTAGAAAGCAGGAAGCTCGTTAATTAAAAATAACAAATAGCTAAAGGTAAACTTTAGTTGGTCACCTTCCCTTCTGAAATCCTGGCATTTAGCTGTGCTTGTGAGGAGCACAGCAGAAAATGAGTGGCCACGGCACTGCTGTAAGGACAAAGCAAAATTACCAATTACGGGGACATCCAGGGCTCTCAACTTTTAACAGGGTAGAAAGCAGCAAGCTCGTTAATTAAAAATAACAAATAGCTAAAGGTAAACTTTAGTTGGTCACCTTCCCTTCTGAAATCCTGGCATTTAGCTGTGCTTGTGAGGAGCACAGCAGAAAATGAGTGGCCACGGCACTGCTGTAAGGACAAAGCAAAATTACCAATTACGGGGACATCCAGGGCTCTGGGCCTGAATCTTTGATTCCCCATATGGAGCTTAAAAACATATATACATAATTGCCTTCTGACTGTGCTTTCTCCAGGAACTTATTCTAGAATCAGCTACAGATATTTTTTTTCAGACACGACACTGACTCAGTGTATATAAACTTGTCACAAAACCAAACAAACATTCTGATCCTCTTTAAAAAAAAAAAAGAAAACTAATCTTTCAGCAAAGTGAAGTTGTAGCGAGTTAAAAAGGTCACAAATTTTCACTTTCATGCAGGAGAGAGGGGGAAAGGAGAGAGGAGAGTAGATGGTTACAAGGTTTAACCGCTC
>NW_008592702.1:1684-22689 GCF_000691845.1 Merops nubicus
CTTCTGCCTCATACTCCAGACCCGTCCTTCATTAACGTGTCAGAATCTTTGCTGGGTTAAAGCAATTAGCTGTGCTAATCAGGCTCAGTTTCAGAAAAAAAATGAAATTGTTCTTTATGGACAAAGAGAATTAGCCAAACTCAAAATACTGGTGAGATTTTACTTTACTCAAAAATCATGCAAAAATTCTGGGGTCGTTTTGAAGGAAAGGGAGAGCCTACAAATTCCTGGTAAAGCAGTATAGAAGTTTCTGATCAAATCATCTTTTAACTGGTTGGAATGACATAAATTGAAGTAGTCTATAAATGTTTCTTCAAGTCAGCAATAGAATTGTCATTGGCCACCAGTTTTTTGTTTTTAAAGTTATCCTTTCCCTCAGCATTCCCATCCTGGATATGTGCAATATGCCTTCATGTTTCCCTCTTTAATCCAGTATGTAGGAATGCCTACAACAGTTTAACTTTATTTATCAGGGATGCTTCAGAAACTGGAAAAAAGTCTCCAGCTGATGTAGCAGCTGAAGCATCAGCCTCAGAATATCTGATCACTGGCATATTAAGCAGGGCAGCAGAGTAAACATGAAGCCTTGCATCTCCCAATCCAGATTGTCTAATTACTACTAACCAAACAAACACCAAAAGGGCTTTATATTCAAAATTTATTGCACAATCCCATAAACAGAAACCCACAGTACTGGTGCTTTTCAGAATGCTGTCAGCCCAGGGCTGAAGTTTGCCTGTAAAATCTCTGTGTGCCTGTCTCAGACTCCTGGTTTAAAACACTCACAGTGCTCGTGCTCAGGCACAGGACGGGGAGTGCAGGCAAAAGGAGGACAGGGGCAGAGGTGGGACACCTGCCTCCTCCTGCCCACACCGAGCCCCTGAGTCCTGAGCTGTAGCCCTTTAATTGTCAGCAATACTCTAAATAGCTGGAATTACACAGAAAATCTGTCTTTGAAAAGGGAGTCAATGTATAAATTTTGCCTTTTTCCTTCAGTAGCTTTAGGCCATTTTAGCTTATTTTGAGTGACTGATTCAAATATGTAATCTTAAAACACAAGATAGTGAAATATTAAGCCCTGATTTTTCTCTTCGGACCGCTCTTTCTTAATTGCTGAAAAGACAAGAGCATCAGGGTAGGAGTTCCATTTGAACAAACCTCCAAACAGGCTGTGCGTGGACTAAGGCTTCGGATTTGCCTTATGCCATAGAAAATGTCCCTCTTTTCTCTCCAGCTGAAAGCCCTGAGCAGCTGTAAACACCTCTGGCTATCCAGAGACGCAGGCCGGTCATCTGGAGAGCCCACCGGCCACGTGAATTGCAATGACGGGGAATCAAAATGTGCCTGGCAGAGTGGAGGTGGTGGTTGGAGCAGTTCTGGTGAAGAAACGCTCCGTTTCTGAATGTCCTGGTTCTCCATCTCTTGCCTGCACAAGACACGGGTGACACCATATTCCAGGCGCCTTCACGGACACCATGGAAGAAAGGGTGGGAGCGGTGGAGACAACAGCGAGGCTCCCGGCGCCGCGCCGCCGTTACAGTACGTTTGCCTTCCCTTGTTCTTTCAATCCACAGTAAATTTCATTCCGGCTCTTAGAAATCATCATTCTTTCCCCCTTTTTATTTCAAAATGGTTGCATATTTTTCATTCACGAAAAGGTTAAAGGCGTTTCCCCATCGCAGGAGGGATTATCTTACCGGAGGATTCTGGGACTGCAGATGTATACTGCGGCAAAATCCTAAATTCATCGGCAAAAAAAAATCATTTCCAGACCCCAGCTGCTAAAAATAATAGAATTATAGTAAATCATTGATAAGGTTAAAACATAAAGCCATTTTTACGTTCCAAAGTGCCCTAAAACACGAGTCTTTTCTCTTAATTCATTTCTTAAATAATGCAAATTTTAAAGTAGCTTTTCTATCCCAAGCACGCAGCGCCATGAAATCGATAATTTTTGATCTTTTGGTTAGTAGGCAACATGGTGAGCTATTGCAGTGACTGCAGGCAGCAGACATGTTCTTGTCAGCTAAAAATTTTCATATTGTTTTTGAGTCCACGGAGATTTGCGGATGGGATACAGCCAGCTATAGCCTCAGCCTGCGCTTTGCTGGGGGCACGTAAACCAGCCCCGCTTCAGACGCGCCCACAGATACAGATATGTGTTTTAAAAACAAGAAGCATTACTGGATTTTAAACAAAAAATTATGTAAAAAGAATGGCTGGTGTGATTATAATCGCATCATGCAGGGTCCACGGTTTCCATTTAGTGAAATTTCGCAGAGGGCAACTTCTTAAGAACATCCCTGCTGTGCAGAGTGAAAAGCATGAACAAACCAAAGACAGAATTCATCTGTGTTTATATTTTACAGACAATGAAAAACCTACTCTTTGTATGCCTTTTTTTCCACCTTATTATTTCACGAAAACTGCAGCATTTTCCCCGCCCCCACCCGAACACTCACCACCCCAGCACTGCGGTGTTCGGTCTTTCTTTCTTTCTTTCTCTCTTTTTTTTTTTCCACCTCTTCTTCTTCTTTTTTGCTTTCACAAATTCTGCACGCGCCATCTTTGTCCATTGTTACTCCTTTCTAATTTCTCTCGCCCATTCTCTTTCAAATCAGCTAATAAACAGAAACCTAAATGCCTGATCAATGCTTATGTGTTGTATTCTCCGCATCTTTTTCTTTCTGAGAAATAAAATTTAAAAAAAAAAACAAAACTAAAACACAACAACAAACCCAAACCCTAAACCAACACCCCACGCCCCGAAATTTCTGTATTACCATAACCTGTTGTATACAGTGGTGATAAAAAAACATTATTAACATAATAGCAACAGCTGCAGCCTAAATAGAAGCTATGAGATAATAAATGTGCTACAACAAATTAATTTGCTGCAGGTGCTTGTGCTCTGAACTGCGTAACCCAAGTCTGAATACAATTATTATTATTCCCCCCACATGCTAAAACAAAGTGTAGGGTGAAATGTCCTGTTATTATAAATATCTTGTCCTGTCCCCCAAAACCTTTTCACCATCGGCAAAGAGCGGAAGAAAGGATCTGAAAACCTTCCTAGAAAGCTGTGGCATTTAAAAACATTTAAAGAGGCTTCAAAGTCACGTCCAGGCTCGAAGAGATAATGTCTGTTTATAAATTAATTTGCACCTATTGTTTCTTAACCAGGGCTCTATAGGTACCTGCACACCAAGGTATCCCATAGGTGCCCCTGGCAAGGCAGGGGCTGTAAACATCTCATTAGCAACAGATGCATATTTGTGTGTGTTGGCTCTTCCAGTCACTTCATTGCAAAGAGAAAATAAAATCTCTTTGCAGTTTGGCTTGTGTAATGCACAGTAGACTAAGTGGGTTTTTTTTACTGGGTTTTTCTGGTAAATGTAGTGTTTATGGGAGCCACTCACTGGTTACCTTACAGGCACGCACCGTGTTGCAGCATTCTTCAGACTGCAAAGGTGGGAAGTTAAATGAAGCCAAGTGATCTCTTTTCATTTGGGCACCATAATGTAAAAATCAACTGTGTGCTTTTTTTTCTTCTTTCCCCTCACCCTTTTGTTTTACTGCTCACAGACCTAATTGTCTGAAACCTGGTGAAAAGGCAAAACTAAGGGCTGGGTTGTGCTGACTTTACCAGCTTTTTCATTGCCACAGCATATGCAGCTTTTGTGTTTTTTTTCTTTGCAAATGTAATTAGAGAACTTGTGCGTTTTAAAAGATTGATTATTCTCACGGAGTAACCTTGAAATGTTCTTTCTGTGATCTTAAAAAAAACCCAACCAACTATCATGTGTATCCTAAGAGAACTAATCAGACTAATTCCTTGCGCAGGACACATTTCCACCCTGTTTTGATGTAGCTTCGTAGGGATTGGAGGAGCTCAACAAAAACACTGGTGCTGGAGCAGAGGGAGGGTGGTACAGATAGAGAGGTGCACTGAAACCCCACCAATTTTGCAACCCTTCTTGTTGGTGGTGGTGATGATGATGATGATGAGTGCTTGCTCACATGAGCCTGCCTGGGGAGGCCAACTGGATGACTCATGAGCGAGTGTGAGGTTGCACAACTCATCCCTAAGCTAGAATTTGCGTGTCTTGCCTCCCTTTTACCCAAAGCAGCAAGCGTGTCATCAGTTAAGCAGAGGTGGGTATTCTGTGCTGGTGAACATGGGTTTGGTTTTAATGCTGCCTTTGTATCAAACTCTTGTTGTGTTTCCTGCAGCTTCTTCATGTCTACCCCAAAGATCTGATTTTTCTGCTCTTAGTTGGGCTCAGCCTTCCATCTATGTCCATGGCCATTTTCACAGAGTAACAACTGGGACGTGAATTCCTAAAACTGAGGTGTTCACCTCTGTAATAGTCTGTGGTTATGTGTCTCCCAGTCATCATCCAAGTGAGTAAATAGTGAAGCATTTCTGCATATGAAGCACAGGGTGATAATGTGCTTTTGCAGACTTCTGTGCAGGGATTTCCACGGCCCAGTGTCTCCTTGCTCCTTCAGCAAAGCTGATGCTACAGGTGAGCAGTGCTTCAGGCTCTGTCCCTCAGAACCTCAGCATCCTGTGCTTAAGAGGGGTGTTCTCTAATGTCCATATTTTGCTGGCAGATTCCAGTAGAGGAATTGGATCAACATTTCATAATTTTCATTCATGCATTTCATTCATTTTGTTGTGAATGTTGAGTGTGGGCCTAACCCTGTCTAGTGCTGAGCACCCGATCCAGAGAGCATCTTTTGAGAGTCGAAGAAGGCTAGTGGGACTACCCACGTTAAAAAAACAATCATACAAAACCATCCAACAAAAAAAAAGCCTCAAACTGAGCAATCCTGTTAGCACTTTATTATACCTGGTAATGTCTGCCCTTCGGTGTAATTATAAATGACTTTTTTTTCCATTCCTTTGCCTCACCTCCGTTTCTGCAGCCCGTGCTCACGCGGGCCCTGGAACGCGAGCGTGCAGGCGTGAGTCTGGAGCGCCTTGCTGGGCTGTGCTCATCCACAGACTCACCCGTCGGCTTGTGTGGGATCTACAATCATGTTTTGTTATTGTTTTGTGTCAATATTTGCTATTGTGCTGGCTCTGCCTTTTTCCTTCCACCCACCTTGCTCCTGGTGAGCGTGCCGCCAGCGACGCGCGGTGTGGCTGAAACCATTCCAAGAGATGTTTGCCGCTCGCAGCAGCGTCGCTGGGTGTCATTTGTCAGGGCTGCAGAGGAGGCAGGACGTGGACACGTCGCTGCCCAGAGGGGTCCCTGCAGCCCATCCCCAGCCAGCCCAGAGAGGGCTCTGCCACGGCTCCGGGCACGGGCGTTGCGTGCCTGCAGGATTTGGGGCTGAGGTGTGGATTTGCAATTTCTGAGCTCTTCTTTTGGGCAAGTCAACCTCGCTTTTCTCGCACCAGATTACCTCCAGCACGGGGTGTGGCTCACCAAGTGTCTTTGGGAGAAGGACTTAACTCTGGGCACCCAAGCCTCCAGAAGCAGAGGTGGGGAGAGGGCCAACGTTGCCAACAGATTTGCTTATCCCCGTGCTGCCTGTGAAGTGCCACGGGGCAGAGGCAAAGCTGTGGTGGTTCCTGGGGAGCCCCAGGTGAGAGGGCTGGGTCAGCAGCTCTTTCCTTCTCACACGCCTCTCCCTTTGCCCTCCCGGTGTTGCTGGGTTTGCCGTTGCCTTTCTCAACCATCAGGTGCCTGCTCCCATTTAGAGGCCATGCAACTTCTTCTCAAATTAGTATTTTTTGGAAGCTGGTTAGTGCCGCTGCCCAGCGAGGCCGCTCTGCTGTACACACAACACAGTGAGGCTGGTGGATGGTAGGAAGGGACTCAGCTATGGCTGAGCCTGCGCTGCGGGAGGGAGCAGGAGCTGGTCAGGGGGTGTGCAGGGGGAGTGATCTGCAGTGGGAACTGGAAAAAAAACAATCAGGAGAAGGGGGGATGTCAGCTGCCAGCAGGGTTTCCTTTGAAGGTCTCCACAACCGGAGGGAGGATCGGGTTGCCAGCAAACTCTTCTCTTCCCAAAACATCCTGCCCCTAAAAAAAGGCGAGCAGAGCACAGATTGCCAAGGGCCTTTTCCAGTCGCCCCCTCACCCCGGGACTCTCCCGTCCTGCCACCTCCACCACGGAGGGTCCTGCAGCAGGCCCTGCAGTGGCACTGTGCCTGTAACTCACTAACCTGTTGCATTTAGGTGTAAAGCATTTGTTTTGGGGTGCTGGCAACAGCACCCGGGGGGTTATTTGCTGTCAAACCCGTTTGTTTCAAACCTATTGTCACACCTGGGTAAGGAGCTTGAGCAAGAAAAAAGAAGAAAAGCTTTTGGGGTGGACACAGTTAAATAAGTTTCATGCTTTTGACGTTGCTTTACAGACACATAGGCTGCTGCAGTCAGTGAGTGACTACACATTGCAGGGTCAAAGCTGGGAGAGGGGATGCATTTCTAAACAGGTGGAAATGGGTGAGAAAGGAAAAATAACAAATTTTTGGCATGAGTTTTCAAATCGCGGAAATCTTGAGCAAGAAAAAAGAAGAAAAGCTTTTGGGGTGGACACAGTTAAATAAGTTTCATGCTTTTGAAACGTACAGATGATCCAAATCTATTCGTTGTTTGAAATTCCTATCTGGTCCTGGGCAAGAAGTGTAAAAACTGATCCTGACTTTTAGGAGTGTCCCTCAAGACCTTTATACACCTATATTCTGTTGCTTTTCCTTTCATCCTCTTGTCAGTCAATACTTAACCCTTTTGGATTCTGACCTTTTGGTAGTTTGAAGGCTCGAGATAGAGCTGGTCAGATAGTTGAAAGGATATTCTTGCATATTTTCACAAATCAAAGCATCACGCTCGGTTTGCTGTGATTTTGGGGTTACATTATTACAAGCACATGGCAGCCTGTTTACTGAGGCAACACTAAGCTTCTCAAAATCTCTGATTTATTTCACAAACCTTTATTTATTTTAAAATTCATCCCCTACGTTTATTGTTTTTTATTCCTAATCAGATATTGAAAAAAAAAAACCACCCCATATCAAATCAGCAAATGGAAAAGTTTCCATAAGATTTGTGCAGTCACTGAGCCTCCCTAAACAGGCAGAGAAAACAGTTTGAAAAAGAGCATATGAGGCTGGTTTATAAGCACTGATGCCTAATTTTTAAAAACCCACTAACCCAAATGGCAGTGAGTACGTAAAACAGTGTCAAAACAAACCCAAATGGTAGGAAACGTGTGAAGTAATGACTAAACAAAAATATTCAGCCATTTCTATGCGTCTAAACCATTTCTATGGGCATACCAGTCTCGGGCTCATAGTAATATCATATCAACATCATAGTAATATCCTTGGAAATGGTTACAGAAAGGGTGACACTAATATGTCCTGTTGGAACTGAGAACCAAAATGAAGCAGCCGTACATCAGAGAGAAAATCTGAACCAAGAGACTGATAATGAGTGTGGCAAGTGGTTTTTCTTGCTTATGGGTGGAAAAGCCAGCGGAGTTTCTGTTTGAAGACAAAGCAGGGAGTAATGTGATCACAAAAATCTGGTAATGGGGCCTGTGTGATGTGCAGGGAGTGTGTTCCTCTCCACATCTGCACGCTGGCTTTCGAGGTCCCTCAGAGGGTACTGGGGGTGTGGGAGCAGTGGTGTGGCGGGGTGCAGGCAGAGCCAAACTCCCCTTTGGTGAGCGTTGCCATGATTTGTGCTGATATCAGTTAGCACACAGGTTGCAGCAGCTCCTCAGAAGCTCTGGTAACAGTGATCACCCCCATTTTGGCAGGCAGTGTGGAGACATTGCTGAGGTGCTCTGGGAGCTCTGAGGAGCCTGCGATGGATGGAAACCAGTGACATGCAGAGGGTGGGGAGGAGAGTGCTGTAATTATAGGTGGGGCTGGTAGCATTACCTGTTATTAAGGGCTTGCCTGACACTTCCCATTTTAAGACCTGTTTTTGGTGGTTTGTAACTACTTAGTAAACTTTAACCATTTGTCTTTCACTAGACAGAATTGTGTCCTTGGCTGTCAGTGCTGCTCAGTCGTTATTAACAGGCTGATTTATTTCATTTAGGCAGGGTTGGGGCTGAGGGAGGGAGCAGCAGCTTTAAAAAAAAATAGAGATGTATTGTCTCATTGTGCCTTTCACTGTTTATCTGAAACAGAGACTCCAATATGATAATGTCACCCTGTTTCCTTGTTTTCCCCAGCTGTCTGTCTGAACCCATCTGCGAGCTCTTGTTGTAGATTTGTCTTTCTGTGCTGCATTTGTACAGGAACTTATGCAGTCGGGTTGCTGGTCCATGGCTGGCACACCTATAAGCAAGAGAAAACACTCGGGGTTTGCTCAGGACAAATGCTTTGGGGAGCCAAAGAAATATTCCCCAGCCAGAAATCCTTCATGGTCTTTTCCTTATTGATTGTGACTTCCAGAGTGCTTACCTTTCCCCTCACGCTTAAATGTTTCATATTCAAACATGAGGGGCTTTTCTTGTCAACGGCAGTTCCTTTTAGTAAATGCTGCTTCTAAAACATAAAGATGCTGGTTTTCAGTCTCTGTTTAAACAGAGACACGGTGCTGCTCAGGGCTCGAGCCGAGCAAAAGCTTGTTCCTGCTCTAGCTCTGTGTTTGAAAGCAGCACAGAAAGGCAGGGAATGAGCCACCGGGCTCACGTTTCCACTGGAAATGCAAAACAGAGCGCCAGGATTCATTAGGATTGTTCTGCTAAGTCAATATGACCTTTCCCTTTGTATTTGGCTTCCTTCGATTGACTTGGAATTGGACTCAGCACCCTGCTCAAGACTTGTTTCTTTAGCAAAGGCTGATGTTTTCAGCTGTAAGGGGAGCGTTGTTTCAGCCGGGATTTTTTGTTACCCATAAAGACTCACAGGCCATTTCATTCACCTCCTTCATCGCCGGTGTTTTTCACCTCCATTAACTAAAGAGTTGACAAAACCTGACATAATTTGGCCTTTGAGAATAAATGCAAAACTCCCTGGATTCACATTGCAACACCCAAGTTGTTAACATTGTGCTTTCCACTCCTGAAGCCAAACCCTGCAAAGTGTTTTGGGTTCATTTGCTTCAGTTTTAATTTTAATGATGAGCAAAGCGAACGTCCCTGACATTTGCAGGATCAGTCCCTGCTTTTAACCAAGTTAATAAGTTAAAAATGTGAAAGCTGAATGTTTGAAGCTGCTCCTGTTGGGATTAGAGATGGTTTCCTCAATGCAGACCTGTGTTCTCTCCTTGTAACTTGGTTACAGACCGTGTAATCTACGGCACACTTTTAGAGTGTAATCATATGGAAAAGGCCGTGGCCAAAAAAAGCAAGGAAACAACACTGGATCTCAGCAAACCACAAATGTGCCTGGAGATCCGAGTGTGGGCAGAGCCAGGAGCTGACAACTGTCCCATGCATCATGCAGAGGGCAATTTTCTGCTGATTTTTTTTTAAAAAAAAAAAAAAAGCCCCAACACAACCAAACACCACACCCTCTAACAAATCTGATTCGACCCAAGATCTCCACGAGGCTGTGATTTGTGAGTGATTTATTCTATCCCTCCCGGGTGGCCCCTGCCAGCTTTCCGTGATGGAGCAAAACACACACCCCTCTGCCTTTCTTCTCCCTTTTTGGACCCTGCTCTTCAGACACACGCTCAGAACTCCTGCAGGGGTCAATGGCAGTGTGTTGTGCAGGGAATACAACCCTCTCTGGTGGTGGTTGTTCCTAGGATCAGGTGGAAGGATGGTGTTTGCAGGACACAGCCTGCTGGCACCATGCCAGGCTCATGCCAGCTGCTGCAAATACATGGTAATAAGCCTATTTCTATGCGAAAGAGCTGATTGCTAATAATTTCTGTCAGCTTCTAACAGATTAGTGGGTTGGTTTTGTTTTTTTTTCTTTAATTCAGATGTTTACAAGAAGTATTTTATTTTTTTTTAACTCGGTGTTAATGGTTGTCAGCTCCATCTGACTCATCCAGCCCAGAAACCAACTTATGTTGGTTTCTAAAGATAAAAGCTAAAGTAAAAGACAAAATGAAAAAAAAAAATATTTCCCCAAACAACTTCATTTTTCCTCCTCTCTGGAGTTAATGTGAACAAATTTCTCTGTAAGAAGAGGAATCTGCAAATAGCCAGGCTGTAGCCATTTGGTTTCTAGGTGTGTGCTGCAGAAAGAAGGCACCAAATGGTGGCTGGACACGCTAGGAGTCAAGAGGACACAAGTCAGATTCTCCAGGAACCATCATCGAGAAAGGGATGACCTCACCCTCTGATGCATAAGGGCACTGTTGAAGAGCTGTGTTTTGCCAAAGTGTCCATTTTGAGCTGTTCTAGTGAGAGGTAATAACTAGAAGCACGATGGGAGATGCTGTAAATGTCCCTGTGGGCATCAGACAATCTCTGTTCCTTTTCTTGTGCTGCTACAGCTTTTTTTTTGGTTTTTTTTCCTTTTCCTAAAGAATAAGGAGGGAAATGAGGAAAAAGCAATGTGGCCAGCAGCAGCCTGGTTTGCAGGTCCCACACCTCTATCACAAAGCAGGCATCAGAGCTGGCCTGGGCCCTCAGAGGGCCCCGGGGCTGAGCGTTCACAGAGCCCAAGGCACACCAGGAGCTGCTCTGTCTTCCACGGCCAGGCTGAGTGGGATGGAAGAACCTGAAATTCTTGCTGATCCTACGTGTGGCTAGACAGCTCTTCACCAGCAATCTCATGTCTTCCATGAGCCTGAAATGCACATTAACATTTTAAACCAACAAGCCATAACTGTGAGCTTCCCAAAAGCCTATTTATAGCCTCACACTCCGAGGACCGAATTCCTGCCGTCCCCAGCTGACGTTATGGGGTGAGCCTCTCTTGGATCCCCGTCCCCAGATGACATTGCCCATCCTAGAGGGGCCCTCAGAGAGTTGCATCTTTGCTCTCTGGCTCTCATCCAAACAAGATTTGCAAGAGACAAACCTTTGTTCAAGTGGGAAGTGCCAGATTTATTCCTGGTGTGTCTGATAGGAGAGAGCTGGCTCTGTTTCTCCAGGCAGACCTGCCCGAAGTCCTTGTCATGCCCAGCACCACAGTGTCACAGGGGAGGTGAATTCCTTTGGTATCTCACCTAGCAGAGCCTGTGACTGTCCTCTGAAACATTCAGTCTGGAAGCAAAGCCAACAAAAGCATTTTGTGGGGGTGCCTCCACTTCATCAGATTTTTTTTGGAGTGGGGGAAAGGAAATCCCAGAGTGGGCTTGGTGGGCTTAGAGACCAGGGAGCCAGAGCTACTGCTGTGCTTACCTCACCTGATCCTCTTCTAGAAGGAACCCAATCTGGATTTAAATTTGCCAGGGCCAGGGAAGCCAGCAAAACCTTTGGGAGGCTCTTCTAGTCAAACATTAGCACTTAAATCTAGTCTGAACTTGTCCAGTTTCAGAGTGGTGTCACACCTCTGCCTTCTGTACCACACAGCCCAGTATGAAGCTGTGTTCTTACAAACTGATCAAATCCAGTCCTCCACGTTCTCTGGGACAACATGCCCACCTTCTACTACACAAGGTGAATTTTCCACACCTACTCTGCTTTACATCTCATTAACACTCTTAAGGACCACAGACACTGGGGTGGGATGAAGTGGCTCCACCTGGACTGTGCCTAAGAGGCACACAAGGTGGTGTGGTGGGCTTCTTTACACCTTTATATCAAGGGGTGTTACCCTCCATCAGTGACCTCTCTTCTTTTTTCTCCCCCAGCCTTTTTGTCATCACCAACTGTATCAGCAAGGCTTTCATCATTTCTTCCAGGTCACTGATGGAAACTCAGCTGGTTTTGGTAGCAGAAGGGGCCTGTGGGACTGTCCCTTGCAACTTGTGAGTCTTTAAAAAAGAATCAGGTTTCTTATTAGATCAACCACCAACTGCCCCCAAAAGTAAGCTGCCAGGGAAATGGCTCCTATTGATATCCCACTGGTATTCCAGAGCACAGCTCTCCTGCACGGGGAGAGGAGATTTACACAGACTGAATTCCCTGGCACTGCTTTGACAAATAGCATGAAGCCCTCAGAGCTCCTTCCTGCATAATCACTTCTGTGTGTTTTCACTGACCTTAGAAACAGAACTGGAGATAAGAATAGTTGAGCAGATAGAAGACAGCTTCCCAGGCCCTCCTCTGCTCCGGGCTGATAGAGGCTGCCTGGAAACCCTTCAAAGGTCTGCTCCAGCTTCCAGTGTTTTCTTCAGTTTTGTAGTGACAGGGACACCCCTTTAGAGGTTTGGGTTGAAAGAGGGATGTGTTTCGAAGGAATGCAGGGGAAGAAAATGGGGTTTTATTTTGCATACCAGCCCAAACAGATCTGTGTGTGTGTGTGTGTGTTAATCATGGCACGGACAGATCAGGTTCTGTGATGCTTTCATGCCTCAGATGCTGTTTGGAGGGAGTCAGGCAGGGCTGCAGCTCCAAAGAGATGGAATAAGTTTAACCATCCGCTGAAATGGGAGTCAGCATTAGCTGCTTTGAGACATTTTAATGCCTTATCTCCAAGAGCTTGAATGAAAACTGTGATGACTCCGT
The DNA here is from genome assembly GCF_000691845.1 of Merops nubicus. Taxonomy (NCBI): domain Eukaryota; kingdom Metazoa; phylum Chordata; class Aves; order Coraciiformes; family Meropidae; genus Merops; species Merops nubicus. The sequence continues at coordinate 14,234 of NW_008592702.1, forward strand.
GTTGCCTGCTCCCTTCAGTTAAGCATTTTGCAGAGCTGTGTTCCTGTTCTGATTGTGTGTTGGGCAGTATCTTGCCCACCAGCATGTTCTCAAGAAGAGTTTTGTCTTCCTGACATACCCAAGGGCTGTCAAACCAAAGTCTATAGAACTAAACTATTTTAGTTCTTCTCCTTCCAAGTCTTTCAAGCATTTTTTTTTTCCTATTTGTCTGGGTTTCCAAATTCTCTGAAGAAGCCAAGTCAAAGTGGTGAGATCTGTGTTTTCCTCCAAAGGTAAGAGTTGCTACCATCTAGCACATGGCTAAGGCCAGTGAGGTTGTAGCAAGTGTGCACCAGCGGGCAATTTTATGGCTTTGAGAGGGAAATGAAAGCTGGATAACACATCTAACTTTATTTCAGTTTTTGGATGTCCATATGTGCTTCTCCCCACTACTTTGTGTCTGTTCCAGTACCTGAATGGGAACAGACATGACAGAGCAAGGTGAAACCATTGAGATGCTCCCTGTAAAAAAGTTTATTAAATAACATCCTGCTAATTCACACTTCTTAGACACCACCCAGGTATTTCCAGTGCTGTCATATACCTACAACTGTTATTTTTGCCACATAGGTGCAAACAGCATTAAGACTGAGTGAAACTGAGCTGTAATTGTGGAAGGCCACACACCAGAGCATGCTGCATTGTTTTGTTTATTAACTTAAACTGATCCCAGCCTGGCTAAACAATTTTTTATTTATTTTTTTCCCAGTGGTTTGCCCATGATTAATGCCTCAGCGAGGTTCTACTATAATTTAATTTATTAGGAGCAATGTCATTTTATCAGTAGCGTGCCACATGTGTTGCCTGTGCATTTTCTTAAAGTCTAATTAACCTTCAGTACGGTGTGGGTTAGTTAGTGTTGAAGGCTCGAGTGCTGGGGTTGGCTGAGCTTGTGTTTTCTTTTAACACCGACCTTTTCAAATTCCCTCCCAGATAATGGGAGACGACTTTTGAATGGGAGATATAGCTTTCAAAACGGTTCGACATAATAAGAGATAAAACAGCCGAGGAACTGAAAAAGCAAATAGTGCCTCTGACTTAAAAGGAAAACAACCATCAGTGCCCCCAGCGATTGTCTAATTTGGAGACATTTGAAAAAGACAGGTCTTAAGAGGGGGGGAAAAAAAAAAAGCTCTAAACTGAGCAGCACCGCTTCAGAGTTGTGAGTTTCAGCTGGCACCAGGATGAAGGACAGAGATAAACAGTGTCTGGTGTAAAGCCTCCCAGCACGGAGTTAACCCACCAGCAGAGCTGGGCAGGGGGAGCTGGGCTGGCAGCTCTGAGCCCACCCTACCACCCGAACACCGGGCAAAGAACAGCTCTGGCTGCAGAGGAGAGCTGGGGAGTGCCCTGCCCTCAGCTGCTGCACTCCGGCTGGGCTCAGGCAGCTCAGGAAGACCCACGACTGAGCTGTCGTGCCTTCGGAAAGCTCTGCAGCACCCAGCCGAGGTGGTGATGGACATTTCCCAGCCTCAGGAGTCGTCACTGGGAGCTGCTGCAGCTCTGAAAATACAATCTGCTTTTGGGGTAGGGGGGGGAGATGGTTTTGGGAAGAGAGCAGTCTTCAGCATGTGCCAGAAATAGGCACGGTCTCTGCCCTTTTTTTTTTGGCCAGCTCTACAGTTGTTATTTAAAAGTGTCGTTTGTTCAGCCTCAGCCCCCCTCCCACTCCTCTTTTTTAAAGGAAAGATACCTGGATCTTTTGGCGGTGGCAATACCTGGAAACCATCACGTCAGCATGCTGCAAGGGCTCGCCTAGCAGAAGGCAAATAGAACAAACACAAGCCCATTTATTTGAGAGGTTTAATCTTAATGCATTTAAAGCAAATCCACTGATCATCTGACACCTCAGGCCCGACCTGTGGAGGCTGAGGGTTGCCAATACCACTAACAAACACGCCAAGGAGTTTTGGCTGGTGAAGTTGTGAGCAGTGTGCTCTCTGGTGTGCTCTCTCAAGGGAGAGTCAGGCTCAGGAGGTGAGGTTTGACTTCATTTACTCCATGTGACCTTCCACTGCCGCTTAAAACAGTCTGCTCTTTGTTTCCCCAACTGTCAAATGAAGATAATGATTCTTACCCATTCTTAGGACAGCGCTTTGAAATTTATAAATTCACCTCCACCTTCTGCTGCAGGTCTTCGAGCTCAGAATCTAAAGCTAAATTTTACTCTCCCATCTCCTCCTGGTTCTCTATTCCCGTATCTCCAGAGATGCCAGAGTTCCTGCTACAGAAATTCCTGGCTGTCTTGGGTTTTGCTGTGGTTTCTTTGAAAGGAAGATCTACTATTTTTTTTTATTAATTTGAATCAGTGCACTGTGTTTATCTTCCCCCTTGGTTTATTAAATATCTCTAAAGAAAGTTCCTGGGGTTTTTCTCTGTCTCTTGCTCATTCATTCTGTCTGTGCTTATCCTGTTTTCTCTCTGTGCTGTTTGCCACCATCATGGAAACTGTGTGGGGTGAGAGGGTAAGAAGGAGAAGGGAGGGTGGTAAAATGAATATAGAAATAGACATTGTTGAGGAAAACGGTTTTCTCCACTGTTTGTAAATCAACTTGTCTCTCCCTGACTGTTTACAAACAACCAGTGAGAGTGTTTTGTGTTGGGAAGATGATGAAAGGGACAGAAAATACGACAGCAAGAGTGAAGGGTGAGTACTGGGAAAGTTGTTACCACAAACGTTTGCAGATGTTCCTGAAGAGAAACAGAACATGAAAACTCTTCTTGTAGGATTGCTGCAGGTTGGTTGACCCAGCCTGGATCCCAGCTGGTGTCCATCTCAGCTCAGCTCTCTCTGCAGGAAGCCCTGAAGGATGCTGGCTGCTGCACCTCACTCTGCCCCGAGCTTTCCAGGCTGCAGGGACAACCTTGTGCTACAGAACAGTCAGTGGAAGGCAGACAAACAAACAGCTCTGCTTCCATTCCACAGAGAGGAGCTTCCTCTCCAGGGGTGCAGAGTTTCCCAGCCTGGGTGATCTCACAGCTGAGACAGTTGCCTTAGAGCAGTTAAGGAACAAGTGAGGGGACCCAGCGCCTGTTTTTCCCTAGCCTATTTTTGGAAGGTGGTACTTTAATATGGATGCATTTTTTTCGGGACAGGGGGAGAGAGGAGAGTAAATTTGCACTGAAAGGAAGAGAGAATGAATAAATATGACACGGCTTCTCCTCGGGAGCCCAGGCTGAGGCAATTGCTTATGCTCAGCCCTGGAGGAAGGCAGAAGTGCTGGCGCCGTGGCGTGGGGCTGCAGTGGGAGACACCTACACGCAGAACTCGCTGCTGAGCACCCCGGGGGGGACCAGAGCAGCTCCCACCCCCTCACAGGGATTCATAACCGAGTCTGCGCCGCGTGGACAACCCCCTTCTGGAAATCAATAGAGAATTAATGGCCTATGAAAGGAAAATAAACCATTCTGCCCAAACACAGAAGGTGCTCACGAAGCCTGGGAGAGAGGACAGCCTGGAGAGGTGATCAGTGCCCTGTGATGGGCTGTGCCTGGGCTGCGGGGGGCCCGGGCAGGAGTGATGAAGTGGTGGTGATCATAGACTCACAGACTGGTTTGGTTTGGAAAGGACCTGTCAGGGGCATCTAGTCCAGCCCCCCTGCAGGGAGCAGGGACATCTGCAACCAGAGCAGGGTGCTCAGAGCCCCATCCAACCTCCCCTGGGATGGTTCCAGGGATGGGGCAGCGACCACCTCTCTGGGCAGCCTGGGCCAGGGGCTCACCACCCTCAGTGTAAAGAATTTCTTCCATCTCTCTAGTCTTAATCTCCCTCTTTTAGTTTAAAATCATCCCCCCTTGTCCTGTCACAACAGGCCCTGCTAAAGATGTTTGTCCCCATCTTTCTCACAGGCCCCTTTAAGTATGGAAAGGCCTCAATATGGTCTCTCCAGAGCCTTCTCTTCTCCAGGCTGAACCACCCCAACTCTCTCAGCCTTTCTTCATGATCCACCTCCTGATGGAAGCCCTGAGCCTGAGTAAGGAGGACGGGGAAGGTGCTACTTGAAGAGGGTATGGCAGAGAAACTCTGTGAAAACCACAGTCCCAAGGAGGTTTTAGTAGACTTGAGACCGATCAAAGCTGATCTAAACAGTATTTCTAGAAGATCCAGAGTCTCCCCAGCACTACCATTGGAGACTGCAGCTCAGGATTAGTGCCTGGCTTCTTGTTTACACTGTGTCCTGTTCCACTGCCCCAGCCAGGCAGGTGGGACTGTGAGATATTTAGCACTGGAGTCATTATGAGGCCCTGAGGTGTACTCCAGGAGTTACCTGGGCTCTGGCCAAATAATACATTAGACAGTGCTGCATATTTATTATCAGGTTGTCTTGTAACTCCCTGTCTCTGGTTAAAGGTTCTAAGTCAGTGCAAGTAGAACTAAGAGGGACCCACTGAGGCATCTGGTCCATCTCCTGTCCAGTGCAGGACTGCTCTCCACGTGATTTTAAAGGTGCCAGGAGATGCATCACTTCCTTTAGGAGAGTGATCAATACCCTAACAGACCTGTCAATACATTTTCATTTTATTTTACCTTTCTGCCCTTAAAAATACCATCCTGCTGGAAGTTACACCCACTGGTGTTAACAGCCCTTCCAGCACCTCCAGATGTCTCTTGGAGCTTCCCCTCTTCACTGCTGAGCCCATACACATCTCTGCAGGGCCAGGCTTTTACACACTTGCCCATAACATTTTGCTTTGCAAGTAGGCCTGTTAAAATGTAGGGGAAAAGGATGGAATAAGAATTAAAGTGCTACTCCACGGGAATAAAAGGTGCCCCAATCCACCCCTAAACTATTTTAATCTTCCCTTAAAAGTCAGCCCAGACAACCCCTTAGACACCATTGTTGCTCTCCTCCAACCTGCCCTTTTAGATGCTAATAAGGTACCCAGGAGTGAATTTAGTATTCCTAGAGTGGTCACACCAAAGCCATGTGGAGTGGAATCTTTTCTTCCCTTTTCCAGGAGGTGATGTCTTTGAATCTGCAGCCAAAATTTTCCCTTTCTCTTCTTTTTTTTTTTTTTCTTTTCTCAGTCACATTTAATTCACTCTCTACTATCACCCTCAGGCTTCTTGCAGCATTACTTTCCTCATTTTCCCTTCTAAGGAAAAACTGAGTTTTGGATTATTTTCCCTAGATGTCTAGGCTTGAATTTCTTCAAGTTGAGAGTCTTTCTGTTATTTTATCCCCACAGGTCATCTCATGTCTTCAGCTATTAAGCACCGTTCTAAATGTGGGTTATAAGTTATGGATTTCATTTTCATTGATTTTCAAGAAGGAGGAAAGAATTGACAATTACCAACATATCTAAATTTAAATTCCATCCTTCTGCCATCAGCAGCAGAAATAATGGGAATTTTATTCATTACAGTGTGATGTACAATATATTATTCCAGATCAAATATTTTCAAAAATATTTACGGCTTAGAAATTGAAAATCTTTTCCTTAATAATCCAGAAAAGAGATCCTTTAAACCTTTATTCACAGCCAAATGAGAAGCAGAAGATGGCATATCTAGGGTGTACAATAATTAAGTCTCAAGGAAAACAAGTATGGGAGTACTCTTTAGGATGGGTGTAGGACTGACTGGGAGAAAGCTGCAGCCTAGTAATTAAAGTTCATTCCCAGTTCAGGGTGCTTTGTTTGGCTCTGCTGTATGTAATGTATTTGAAACTAAATTTACCACTGATGTAAACTGAAAAGATTAATCCTATTGAATTACATATTTAATGGGTGAAGCAGTTTTGTCCAATTTTTGCAAAAGCTGAAATAAGGTACACAGGCTGCTAAAGTGCTGCAGAAAAGGAAAGTGTCTGTCAGGCAGGGAAAAATTCTCCACTCGTGTAGCTAGAAGAAAAATTCATTAATGTTGCCCTTGTAAGTTAAACAGAGTTCAGAGTCCTGGGGCTGCTCAGCTGGAGAGGAGAAGCCTCAGAGGGGATCTGATCAATGCTGAGCAAGAGCTAAAGGGCCCATGGGGGGCAAGAGGCTGGGGCCAGACTCTGCTCAGTGGTGCCAGGGACAGGACAAGGGGCAACGGGCACCAACTGGAACCCAGGAGGTGCCACCTGAGCAGAATGAAGAACTTTGCTGTGAGGGTGCAGAGCCTGGAGCAGCTGCCCAGAGAGGCTGTGGAGTCTCCTGCTCTGGAGAGATCCCAAACCCTCCTGGCTGTGACCCTTTGCACATCCAGGTGGAGCAGGGGGGTTGGACCAGACGATCTCCAGAGGCCCCTTCCAACACCTACCATTCTGTGATAATAATAGTCATAATCATAATCTATTATATCTCTCCAAAAATTGCAGTTCCTGCCTTAATTAGCTCACGTGGCTTGAGATATGTAACACTGAGCATTACAGGAAGCCTGACAATAAAGGGTAATGATACAACACAAACACCCAAATTACCACCAGCCCTGCACAAACAGACTCACTAGGCTGCTGTGTCTCAGTTTTAAGGAAATTCTCCCAGAGATGGGAGGTACTAGAGCCTGTCCTTTAATTTGCTGTACTTTGTCTGATTCTTCCTCTTTCATATGCTAACTTCCACTCCTTTCCAGGAGAACAGACAATTTTGCATATCCAAAACGTTTGGAAAAGTATCCAAATCTTTTGGTATTTATCCGGGCAGGATCTAACACAGAAGTTTCCAAGCAGTGATGAACCTAATAACCAATAGGACTAAGTAATAATTAGCAGCAGTAATAAAAAAACATATGGCAATATTCAAACAGTAATAATTAACTAAATATCCAAGCTTGATCTGGGCAAGTGGAAAGAACATTTAAAATCCAAATGGGAGTTCCAGAACAGAAGCTGTGCCATAAGGACAGCGACTCCTGCCCTGGGTTCAGACCTGATGCAGGGGAGTGGAGCTTGCACAGCTCCACCTTTCAGTCCATGGTGACATATCTCTGGGGTTCATCATTTTCCCTGAAGACCCAGGGCCCTGAGCTGTGTCAACTGTATTCTCCAGTTTTTCTCAGCAGCCTCTTGGGAACGTGAGTTGCTCAAAATGTCACCTGACAAAAAGGAGACCAGGACTTGGTCCCTCAGTTAGAACGAGCCACTGAAGGGCTTCGTGACCCACCAATGTTTTTGGTGTAGTGGGTAAGACCTGTTAGATCAGCACTGCTCTCTGGCCACTCTCCCTGTTAATACTTTGGCCTCTAAGAACACAGTGCAAAGGATTTTAAGCCCATGCTCCAATTTCCAGAGAGTCCAAGGGAGCTAAGAAAGTGCTGAAACGTCTCCACAAACGTGTGGTTTGGCACCATCCTACGGTCTCAGCTTTATTTGTGTGGTGGGATGGGAGGCAGATTGATTTTGTCCTTATGCAGCATTCATGAGAAAAGACTTAATTTTGAAAATACAGCGTCGAGCAACGTGGATGGAGCCCTGCAGTTACCTGGAGACAGGTGCATACAAAGGGAATGCATTAAAAGTAATTTCTGTGACAATCAATTGCCCTTCAGAGCAGAAGAATGACTTAATAATTCAAAGGCATGGAAGCTAACAGAAATAAAAGCTCTACGTGTCCATATAGCATGGGCATGAGCCACAGAATTTATGGCCCTGATGTTTGGGAAGATTGGAGTGTTCAGCTCAGAGACTTCAGACTGGCTGCTGAGCAGTTCTGCTGCTGTCTCCACTTTCCCAGCAAGCTGAATGTTTCTCTTCTGGCTGCAAGGTAAATAAAGAGCAGGAGCATAGCAGACATAGAGGAGTGTGTGTATCACCAGAGAGACTCTTTGTAAGTCTGTAACAGCTCTTCTTTTGACTGTTCTCTATAAATTTAAGTTTGTAAGTACTGAAAGGCTGAAATATTCCAGTTTCCCCAATAACACAAGTCGGTTAAAATGATTCAGTGAGTTTATCTTCATTTACCCAACTGCAAACTTTAAGAAGAAAACAATTGGAATTCCTCTGAATGCAAAATCCCATCATGTAACACAGTGGCTAAATACTGATATATGTGTATGAGTTTGGGAACCTAGTTCCTGCCTTTTTGTTTTTACCATAAGCTTTACAGGTGTCCAGAGTCTTCCCGGGCGTTTCTCCACTTTGTGCAACCCCCTGAATCGGGCAGGGGGTGAAGTTGCCCTCTGCACATTTCTGTTATCTTGGCACACTTTTTTTCTGGCTCATTCCCTTCCGAGCTGACTTTCTGGAGACGTCTGCTCAAGTGAGCCTGAGCCAAGGAAACACCAGGCCAGCCTCAGCCCCAGACCCGTGGCTTCACTCAGTCATCACACCGGTGCATGCAGAGCCTGGTGACAACAGGGGGATGCTGTGAAGGTTTGGAGGGTTCCACCAGCTCCAGGCACGCCAGGCCCAGATGAACTCACTGAGCTCCAGGGCTGGAGCCACCCTGCGTGGGAGCAATATGGGATGCAGAGGTTCCACTGTGCAGGAGTTCCA
>NW_008592703.1:0-17665 GCF_000691845.1 Merops nubicus
CATGTGCCTTAGCATTTGTTCTAGGAGAATGATGATGACAGAGGCTATAGGATGGGAAAAGCTGAGGCAAGAGGAGAAAGTAGTAAATTTAAGCAGACCTTTTTCTTAGTAGTTCCAGTGTTTCATATCAGAAATCACTGATGATCTTTTTACCCCCTTTACTTCTACTTTGTAGGCAGCAGTGAAATTTACAGTAGCCAACACAACTTGATCTACCATGTTATTTGACTGTCGTGACTTCTTAGTTTCAGTCAAAATACTCCCAGGTTCCAAACACTATGTAACAAAACTGTCATAGAGAACTGGGATCTTTGTCCAAAGGTGTCATTAAGTAACACTTCACAAAGTACTATTGATTTTCAAGATAGAAAGATTTCCTAGGTTGAAGTCTGACATCAAAGATGTTCCCATCTAGAAAGGAACATTTAAAACAAAACAAACAACACAGGAAAACTGTAAGAGGCAAGATACTAAAAGAAATGGTGCAACTGTCTGCAAATGTAGGTCGTGATTCTGAAGTATCAGAGGTAGGTTAAAAGCTCAGTTTTCCAGTGTGCAAATGATGACAAATCTACAGGGCTCTAAGATTTTGTTCAATGACTCTCAGAGATACATCCCTGTTCCTTCTCTTCACAAAAATCTTTTTAAGTTGGCTACTGTGCAGATGATTTCTCCAGAGCAGAAAGACACTAGAGACTGAGTCTCTAGAAGGGGAAATAGTATAGGACTGGGCTCACTACAAATGAGTTATGTTGCTCTCCATCAGCCATCTTTTAAGAGTGCTGGTTAAGATTTAACTGAAAAGGAATTTATTGCTATTCTTCCCTTAGTTTTGAAAAAGGTCCTGTATCACTAGAGCCAAGGAACATACCGCCAGGCTCTCCATGGGAGGCCTTCTCAAGTGCCGTATGTCTATTTTTTGCTGGGCTAATGTTTATCTTTGGGGAGGACTTTACATCACAGCCAACAGAGAGTATTTCAGTCTTTGTCAGTTCCGGAAAAACAAACAAACAAACAAATGTTGATCTTTGAGAGCAAAAATTAAAGATTCTGTGAGCTGAGAACTAGGTATGCTTGCTTCCCTTCGATACCTTTCAGTTCCCATTGAATGAGTGGTGAGATCACACCCATCAGAGTAGACACCAAGAGACAAAACATCAGCCTCTCTTTTTATGGAAACAGCAGCAAAGCACAAAATCTTTGAACTTCAAGGTTTAGCACAGGACACCTGGGCTTCATTTTTGATGTGCAGTCAGTGAGGCAGAGAACGGAGTTCAGCAGAGGTTAGATAGATCCTCTCTGAATTTGGAACAGGACTGGGAAACCTTTCAGTCTGTTAGAGAAGTGCTTTCATCTTTCAGTCAAGACAGGCTATTACTAGAATTAAAGAAGAGAGTTGCCAGAGGATTTCAATAAATATTAAAAATATAGCTGCGGATCTTCTGATTATTTCCACTTTTATTAACACCACGTTTATTTTTAGCTAATTATGCCAGACCATTTCTATCTGGCTAGTTTCTTTAAGTGTCTTTTCCTCTTTTGCACATAATCAAAACTATCTTATTTATTACATTGGCTTATGAAACAGAATTGGAGGTTCTGCCAAAAAAGAACCATGAATTCAGTCCTTGTAGCAACTGAATCTGAACTTAGACATTTAAAACCTGAGTGTGTTTGGAGATGAGATGTTTGACTGGCATCAATATAAGTCATCATTTCCATACATATCGATCAAAAAGTCTTTCCTCTGCAAACCGTAAAACTTTTAATACTGTTATCAGTACATAAAAAAGAAAAAAAAGGGTACAAAAAAACCCCAAAACCAAATCCAGAATAAAATTAGTTCCTGTGAAACAGCAATGAGTTTACAGGCAACAGCATTTACTTTGACATTTTTTTTTTTCTGTTCCCTGAATTACATTTCCTTGTTTAATGGTTATAGTTTTAAACTAATGTGGAATTTTAGAAATCAGTTATAAATCAGTTATGTCTTGTTTCCTTACTTACCCGTTCGTTTTTTTTTTTTTTTTTTAAGATCCTCCAGTGATGCCTCACATGTTTGGACTAGCAACGCTTTACAAGGGAATAACCTCTTCCCTACTTAACTGGTGAATCCTATTCTGTGTTTATCGCTATCTGCACACTTGAAATGCACATAGTGACAGCTTTTGTCCCCAGAGCAGCTCAGGTCTGAGTACATGAACAAAAGCCTGTGAGCAACAGGAAACTGCATGTGTGTTAATTTTTTTTTTTTTTTTTTTAAAAACCCCTCAGGTTGGTCTGGTAGGCAGTTTTTTGAGGTAACTGCAATGAAGAAATGACTCTGCCTCTAAAATCTAAAACTATTTTGCAACGGCAACAATGCAAAAGGAAGAAGAGTTTGGAAAGCAAGTGTTTTTAGGAAGGGAAAAAAATTGAATTTTTGCTAAACTTGATAATGTAAACTCTATTCAGGCAGTTCTGTACATTTATTTTAACCAATAAACACTATTTATTGTCTTCCAGTCTCTCTTTCCAACAGTGTTTCTAATTATGTAATTATAAGAGGGATACCTACTCTAGCAATGCTCCTTTTGGATTAACTGACTCTCAGAAATGTCTGGACAGTTGTACTCAAAAAAACATTAATTTTCAGAGAATGGTAGGAAGCTGGGGAATTTTTCACCTGTTCTCAGGACACAGCCTGACACACCTGCAGTCAGGCTATGAGTCAGTGCAAGACCCAAAAAAAGAGGCTATATGTCTAACTATTGACCATAAGTTACCTCCTCTGAGACAATTCCTAATAGGTGAAGTTCCTCCAACTCCTGTTGGTGCCAGTAATTTTTGTAGACATTTGATTGACCAGCTGGAATCACAAAACAATTTGTACTCTCTCACTGATGAAATGCAATTGATTCAGCATCTTTATTTTGTTTCACTTAAAACTTTTTACACAAAAGAGATCCTACCAGTAGCACTCTCAGTATGCTTCAAGGATGCTCTCTAGGAAGCAGAAGCCAACAGCGGGTCTGAACAGATGCATGTTACGTAAAGCTAAAGAAGGCCTGCACTCAAAACATAAGTGGTGAACATGGGAGCATTTAGATTCAGACTGACACGTGGCTCCTTTGACCTGTCTCTGTTTGCCATATCTTTATTTAGGCACACAAAAAGTTTTCCTGATTCATTTGACATTAGCACTTTACAGCAGGTCACGGGGAATGAGAGAAGGGTGCAGGCAAGAGTCGGACCCTTGTCTCTCTCATGCATCAGACTCCCTGGAAATAGAGTGCACTCTTATTTCAGTCTTTAACATCTTGTCCTTCTATGGCATGAGAGTTTGGAGAAGAAAATTAAAGTCTACCTCAAAAAAACAAGCCAACCAAACAAACAGTGTCCTTAAAAATTTATCCTGTGATATCTTTTGATATGAATAGATCTTGTCTGCACTCTTAATGTTGCAGATTTACACTGCCACATATCTGTAATTGGTTTCAATATAATTTAGCTGTCTAATCTGTTGCTGTGCCCAATTTCTTCTCAGATTAATGATACTGCAAACCTGTTATTTTTATCTTGAAATGCACAAACAGAACAGAAGCTAGGGGACACCCTCCCATCACGTGTAATACGCTTTAATTTACTCAGTTGAAATGTGTTGCTGCAAAAGGGGGTGGTATTTTTTTCCTGTTTTATTTCTTTCTGACTTGTCAGTGATGACAGCTGGAAAATGTCTTCCTGGTAGTTTTCTAAGTCTTTCAATTTGAGAGATGATATATTGAAATGGTGATTTCTATCAGAATTACTTTAATCTTTTAGGGCAGGGCAATATTCTTTGCTTTTATTCCTGCCACCTGTTTTGCTCCATAATTTGTGTCTTATCTTGTGGCCTAAATATAAAGGTAATAGACACTTCTGAAATGATGGTAGAAAACAGAATGTTATTAGAATTGTAATGGTTGTTGTTTGCACAATATCTATGTCAGAATTCTTCCTTTTTAAAAGTATTCTTTCTGTTACTGTGAATTTAAAATAAACCTGTTAATTTAACTTGTGCTTTATTTATTTATTTTTCCTCTGAAGCTATGCATATCTGATTAAATCCTAGTAGCTAGCTATGAATGTCACCACCTCCTGCTAACCTCATCTTTGTTTTACCTCTTGTTTTTTAAGGTAGAAGGCAACTACTGAGTGTCAGGCATATTTGCCTTCAGTGTTGCCATCCTCTTACCAACTCCCTCGCCTCCATTTACCTTGTTTTTTGCTACAGGTCTTGTACTCACCTTTATTTCTATTTAAATTACTCATTATTTGCTTGATCTCTGATCCTTTCATAACTGTAGCTGTGGTTTTCTATGGCCATCAGTCTTACAGTCCCTTCATACTTTTTTTGAAGACCAGGAAAAAATAAGGAGAGATGGAAAAATGCTATTTCTGAATCATATGTCCATTTTTCTATTTGTTTTGATGTGGGACACAGAGGATGATTGAACAGTTACTTTCACTCGTGAATATATATTTTGTTAAGTTTTGCAGGCATATAAACAGTATTTGTATGGATTGAAACTCCTCCAAAACTGTTCTTCCCCATGCTAGGTACTTATATTGCAGAAATCTACAGTAGAATTTTTCTGTGCCTAATAGAATGATTTATCAGTTTAATATTACACTGATTATGCACAATAAATGGAATGCAAGACACGTCAATCTCTCTTTCAGTCTGATTGCAACGGGAAGAAACATTTTCGTGAGAGAGTTGGTATTAATAGATGATAAGGACATAATGCAGAGTTCAGTTATTTTTAACTTTTAACAAGCTGCTGTGCAGAGCACATGGGATGAAATCATGACTAAAGATTAAAGTTGGTCAAAAAAACTGCGATCCCTCAGTGGAGAAAGAACTATGTCTGCTTGCCATCTTGAGAGAAAATCTGGATTTCATCCCTTAATTGATGTGTCCAAGCAACCATCTAATTGCCCTGTCCCCTTTGGGTGATGGTAAAGGCAGGGTTTGGGGTCTTTGGTTCCCATCGCTTCATTAGTAACTGGGGATAAGTCATCGTCAGGAAGGGAAGAGATGATATTTTTACACTAAAGGTAATGTCTAAACCATGTCAACGCCAAAGGTGAGGCGGGGGGAATGCTTCGGCCCCCCACCTGGTGCTCCCTCCCTCCCTCTGTCTGTCCAGGACTGACCTCACTGAAGGGAGATCACACAGCCTTGGAGACTGAGTGAAAGTGGATGGCTGGTTCTTTTGCTACCATTAATAGAAGAGAGAATGTTCTCTTTGTTTATAAACCTGGTTCAGGGTTCTTTCATGTTTCTTTGCTTTGCTTTCTCCTATATTCAGTTGACAAAATTTCCATGTGTGGTATGAGGAAGAGCTTTACTTAGAGCACGCAAGCATTCCCTACATCCCATGGACATGCAAGTGATTATATTGCTTGTTAGTGCAATATTTATGTGGCTTTGAGGTACACAAGGACATGGGAGGACATGGTGCTGACAGAGTGGAAGGGGAGCAATGCTCTGTATGTGCTAATAAGGGAAGCTGGAAATCCCTTGTGCTCTGTTGCTGAGGTCAGTCTCTCTAGGTAGCGAAGCGATGGAGAAGTGATTGTTCTCATATTTCAGCATCTCTAGGAGTGACATTAGAGGTGAGTTTGATGTCACAGACTACCTTCAAGGCAGTGCTCATGCAGAGAGAAATATTTTGGTCTTGAAGAAGTTTTTTTCCTAATATGACACTTCTGGCAGAAGAAATACCTGATGGTTCCTGCCAGTCCTACAAAGGTAAGTATTCATGATTGTTTTCCTTTTCTCATGGGAATATATGGATGACACTGCAGCATTGTTCTGTCCTTTTGTGTATGTGAAGGTCTGCTCATCAAATTCCAAGATATTTTGATGCACACTTACCCCTACCCCCTAAGTGCCCTATTTAAAAGTGACTGGGATAGCGCTAGACAGGGTAAGGAATTTAACTGCATCTTTTAAAAGTGCCATTCTAGTAATGTAATTGTTTTTTTTTCTACAGCATTTATGGTGCTACTCTAAAATGCCACAAACTTTTGTAATTCTTCTTAGAATGATTATGTGCAAAAGCAGTACTTGTTTACATCCTTGGATGAAATCTTCAAAAGCATCTTGGCAATTATTTGAAAAAGAAGAGATGAATCTGAAGAGAGTTTTAATTTAATATTTAATTTCATTAAGGACCTTGGAGCACAAAGTAAGAGAGCATTATTTATAACACAAAGCTCTGAGTGCTCCTCAGTAGAGGAAGATCAGAGTAACATATAGCAGAACTGGGTCACCTAGAGGAGACAATATCAGAAATATAATGATATTCACTAGGGCCAAGTCCCAGGATTATGTAGATCCTTTAAGGATAGAAATAACTGCTGGAGCAGAAAGATTTAAAAAGTATGAGGCAATGACAGAATAAATGAGAAACCAAAATGATACAGTAAATAAAAAGCTAAGTGTAATTTTAGTATGTTTCAGGTGAGGAGCTTCTGGTGTAGTAGGCTGTAGTAAAGAAACTGTTGAGTCTTACCAGGAGTTTTGCTTGTGTTTCTGTCACATGGTGCTCAGCTGAAGCTGGAAAGGACATGATGATAAGCTGCTGAATAGAGAGCCCCTGTTATGAAAGGGAAATATTTGCTTTAAGTTGCTGAAATGTAGACGCTTAATGTAGTTTCCAAATAATGGAAAGTGGATAATACCTATGGGAAGTCAGCTCCTTAATTGTCACAAAAATATTGATGGGACTTTTTAGATAGCTTTTGAGAAGAGCTAAGAACAAGAAAATAAAATGCATGACTTCACCTTTTAAATGTTTGTCAACCATGGTTCACCACATCTGCTATTTTGTCTCTGATAAAAGGTGATCTTCAGGGAAAACAAGTGAATTTTGTCACTTTGTGCTCCATTTTCTGTGCTATTCCACCACCCCATGCTAACTGTTGTAATAGCTAAGGACTAGATGTTAGAGACTCTAGCTCTTTATCCTGTATTCCTATAAATTAAGAATTTACATATTCTTTTTTTAAAAGTTATATGCATTTAAATCTAGAATTCAGAACTATTTTGACACTTAAAAGAGCTTTTTTAAATAATCTGAACATTTGTCATATAAACAACACACTTTAAATACTTTGAAAATCATGTATCAAAGCACTTGTCTTCTGGGTTGAAATTTCTGACTCTGCCTCAAGACTGTTACATGTCTTTTATTTTTCTGTAGAAGACAGTAACTGATCATTTCTTTCTGCAAGCTGGACACTGAAAGTAAGAAGGCATGTTATAAAAACCTTCTATCATGCCAGTATAAAATGCTTTAAATAATCAAAATAATAAAAGATTAAATTCTCATAAATTCATTTTAAGTTACTGAAAATAATTTTTGGTAGTTGCATATTTGTCATCTTTTTTATTTTTCTCTACATGGAGCATGGGGCTAATATTGCTTTACATGGTAATTCTTCACATTGTGACCCCACACCTTGCACATCTACAGCTCCATTTGTTGAGCACCTGCTCAAGGGGCTATAGCCCCACGTGGTGATGGTGCACCACCTAAGGTGGTATCCAAACACACAACGGAGGGAAGTGGCACAGCAGAGGTGGGACGGGATGACTGGTTAAGAACCCCAGGTCATGCTTCTGTGACTGAAGAGTACAAAAGGACAGTCTGCCTGGGGGACCTGGGATTCCCTGGGCATGCCAGAGGGTCTGAGTGTCTGGTCTGGAGAGGCATCCCTGCCCTTCTTCCTGCCAGCCTCCATGATAACCGTGGCTGTGCAAGTCTTTCTGGGCCCAGCTACCTATTAACTTCACCCATCTCACTGCATTTACTGGACTTTCTGTTGTCTCGACTCACGTAATAATACTACAGGTTTGTATTTGTTACTCTGCTGTTGTTCTGTATCCTGAACTTACAAATTGACAGGGCTGCCTTAAGCCTCTCACAGAGAGAAACTTGGAATATTTTGTACAGCTAGAAGCAGCAGTAACACACTCTATAGCACAGAATGGCTGTATTTTTTTTCTGAAGGGAACAAATTACAACCTATATAATTTCATTTTTACTATGTTAAAATTTCATCTTTTGCTTTGTTACTGATTGACTATTTTAAAATAACATCCTCAAACATTATTCGTTTCACTGAAATCTTTGAGCAGCAACTTTACTGCAAAAATATTTTGTTTTCTGTTCAAGCAGTATTTGAGATTCAATTCCAACTGGAACCTCTGTAACAAGATACAAGAAAAACTGCATTATTATAATTTTTTTTTTGTGCTGGTTTCTTAAAAAATACACAGTTTTCCGCAGGAACTTAAGCAGGTGTAACAGGGCTATGATAAAAGAAGCATCCTGCAGAAGGCAACAAATCTCTTCTGTGGCATAAAACGAACTGACTGGTTGACTACCAGATTATTTTCTGGTTTTGAAAAGCAGTCTTCTGATTCATATTAGATTTCTCTTGGGGTTAGGTCCTCAGCCCATATAAATGTCACAGCTCTGTTACAGCTTCACATTATGTTAAAATAAAACTGAAATTAGAAATACATTAACTGAGGATTTTCTTTCTTTCTCTTTTTCTTCTCTTAGACATTCATTTATCATGCCAAACAATTTGGTTATTAATCAAGATAGGGTTCTTTGTAATTTATTGTTGAAATACTCCTGTGGTAAAGCTAATAGACCATTTGGTGCAAGAAGCTCTTTTATTTTTCATGAGAGCAGTGAAAAGAATGAGAACAGTCCAAGAAAAACGCTGACAATCTGGAGCAAGCCTGACAGAAGGACACCAGGGGGCTTCAGCACAGCACACATGAAGAGATGCTGAGGGAACTGAATTTGTTGAGCCTTGAGGAAAGACAGCTACAGGGGAATCTTCCTGCTTTCTAACTGTTTATTCAGTGTAGAAAAGATGGAGCCAGACACTTTGTAGATGCATTGTGGCAGGACAGGAGGCAGTCGACACAAGTTTGAATTTGGGAAACCTTACATATGTAGCAGGAATTATTTTTTTTTTTAAACCAGAAGTGTGGTCAAAATCCGGAAAATATTGCTGAGAGAGGTTGTGGAAACTCTCACCTTGGGAAGAAACTTTGTCCTTGGAGATACTTAAAACTTGATTGGACAAGTTCCTAAGCATCCTGCTCTAAACTAGTGCTAACTTCTGTGGGGGCTGGATTAAAGGACTTCCAGAGGTCCTTGCCAGCCAAATTAATTATTTATCTTGTTTCTACAAAGAAACCTTGCAGTGACCATTGCAAGAATTTTTAACCTACTATCACTTCAATTATCATGAGAATAAATAGAACCTGTTGTTTGCTTGGAAAACAAGTTCTATTTCTTAATCATTTTTTCCCCTCCAGTAACTTCCCTTTCAAGCTTTACTAAAAACCAAACCAAACCAAAACAAAAAACACACACAAAAAAAAAAGCCCTGCAAATTTGTTTAAAATCTGATGTTTTTCATTATCTGAACTGTTAAACCTTCTTACAAGAACTTAACAAAACATAATTGTCATAACTATATGTAAAGTACTTGTGTGCTTAATACTTTGGTTGACTGAGCTGAGGTATGCCTGTAATCCTAATTTCAAGTACAGGTTTCACCCAGATTACTTTGTACTCAAAACTGATGTGCTGCCTCTGTTTGTTAGCTTGTTGGGTTTTTTTGTTTCTTTGTTGGTTTGATTTGGTTTCATTTTTGTGATAGGCTGAAGTTAGTGAAGGGCTATTAATAGTTGTCTATAACTGATTTCTTTTTCTAATAGACTACTGATCCAGTCCCCAATTATGTTTTTACTGAAGAGGGTTTAAACTTATACCAGCTAGGATAAAAGAAACCTATTCCTCAATTGATTAATGTCAAACCCAGCAAACTGGCAGAACTAAGAAAGTTTAGCTGAAGCTCTACTTATTGCAGAGTGTATGCTAAGTAATGAGCAATAGTGTATATAAAGGACTTCTAATTTGCTCATTTGCTTATTTTCTCATAAAACAAAGAAATGGTCTGTGACTTTTTAATTTTACAAACTATTTTTCTTTTCCTGTGAACAAGAAACTTTCAACAGAGAAATCCACAGCTTTTCAAAATTACTTTTAAAACAGTAAATGGAAGTCCTCTCCCAGATGGAGAACTGTGGCTTGTTCCCTTGGCAGTTTAATGGAAAACTAATAAGGAATATGCCAGCTTTTTTGTATTCTTTGCCTCCTTAGATACTTTTTTTTTTTTTCCCTCTCTTTCCTTATTTAGTGGTGAAACCCTTTCCAGCTTCTGGCCGTGAATTGGCATAAGTATTGGTAAATCCCATGGAAAGTGGTTGTCTTTAATGAGGATTGCTAACTTTGATGTAAATTCAGTGTAATCATGACAACTTTTCCTCACTAGTCACTTGTAGAGCAAGCAGAGAAATCCAGTAAGTACCAGTTGGTTCAGGAGGATTTTGAAATTGCTGTCCTAATGTAGACCCCTATTTTCTCTAGCTCTGCTTCGTATTGTGGATCAAGTTGTGCAGGTGTTATATTTGAAGTCTGAGTATCTTATAGTTTTGTCTCCCTGTTTTCACTTTGAAGTCTCAAGCTTGTCAAAGATTTCTCACTCTTTAGGCCTTCTGTTTCATTACTTCCTTTTCTACCTCTTCTTAATAAAAATGTCTGCTCCAGCTTTTAAAGCTGACATTTTTTCCTAAATGCTGGTATATCAGAGGAATATGAAATTTATTTTTGCTTTTGCTAAAATATGACATTCCCCTCCTATTTAATCTTTTTTCAGGCTGCTCTTGTGTGCAGATTTTTGTTCTGATTGGTTTGCTTGGCTTCTTTCCTATTCCTTACAATGGTTCTGCCTGTTTTACATGGTGTTTTGAGGGCCTTTCTTAATCCTCTTTGAATCTTTTCCAGTTCAGATTTCCAGTGCTACTTTACAGTTGTTCCTACAAAGGTTACTTTTGACACTAGTAGCCTTAATTTAGGTAGTCAGAAGGGATAGCGAGTAAAATTAGTTCCTTAGGAGAGGTATACATTTTTTTAGAGTTTTCTGAGGCTACTGTGTTTCACATACTGTGTAGGGGATGTAACCTGACATTTTTGATAGCAACACCACTGTTTTGTGAGAAGTTTGTTGAACTTGTATTTACTTGGGCCTAGTGAAAACAAAGCGTGTTGCAGAAGCTGTCAGGAAAGTGAAACAGTGAAAAAACTGATTTATTTTATTTCCTCAAAAGGAAAACATCAGGTTGAACAGTTTAACATCAGTGTGACTAGGCAAGTACTGGTGAGCTTTCAGAGAAGGAAAATAAAAATAAAAATATGTTTCTGTATTGCCTTTTGTGGGGATGTGTTATATGTGCCCTCTTATCTACATCTAATTACACAATATTGTGATACTGTCTAAAAATGAGACCTAGTTTCATTAAAAACACTAAGAAGCCAAATATTTTTAGTCTTAAATCTCAAAAAAATTAGAAAAATTGGCCAGAATAGGTTATTTCCAGAAGTAACAGAACTGTGATGTATATATTCATTTTCCAGAATTACTCTGCCCACTCTCTCTATAATGTCATGCAAACTAGCATAGCATTTTTTGAAAGCCGATAGCTATTTTTTGGACTTAAGATCAGAGGTGATCCTGGAATGATGAGTCTCTGCAAGCTGTGCAAGAGTGCAAGAACTGGCAGTCAGGTAATGTAAACCTCCGTCGATTTCTGCAATGGGATTACTATAATGTTTTAGGTTTCGTGCTTACTGTGTCATAAGAGAGTGTTCATGAGTTTATACAGGAATACATTTACTTCTGAATTGTAAGTAAAACGCATATCTAGAAGCGTTAGTCAGCTGTCTTGGAAGTGTGTTTGCATTCGTTCCCCCAAAATAATCTCCAGATTATTTTTGGCTGAGTCAAAATTCTATGCAGAGTTCTTCCTTTAAACTAGGAATTGGGCATTTATTCAAAGGAAAAAAGCAGTTTTCCATCACTTGAAATTATTAGCCAAGCATGTTTCAGTTTTTCCTGATAATCCTGATAATCCTGATCTAGTTAAAGATGGCCCTGCTCATTGTGGAGTGGTTGAACGAGATGACCTTTGAAAGTCCCTTCCAACCCAAACCATTCTGTGATTCTGTGACTATGCCAGTTGCCAAAGGCACCAGCTCCAGAGCTGACCTGCCCCGCAGCGGAATGGTAGATCTTGGCATACGGGGGTTTCCTGAGGTTTTCCTTGGTTAGGGAAATGCCAGTGGAGAGGAGAGACTCCCTAGGAGCTGACAGTTCTCATGGGAGAGGCTGGCAAGACCTGGGTGCTTCCAGGGCAACGCTGACCGTGCCTATAAAGAAGCCCTTGGGGAGTACAGTGACCAGAGTGGGTAAACAGTGCATGATGTGTCAACCATGGTGTGGTGAGGCAGTTCACGTGGGAGAACATGCAGGAAGGATGCTGAAAGCTCTGGCAGCTCTTGAGCATTAATGACGGTGAAGATAGAGTTGAGTGTCTATGGTTAAGAATCAGCAGGGAGGAAAACAAGGCAGGTATTGTGGTGGGAGTCTGTTATAAACTGCCCACCCAAGATCAAGAGGCAGACAAAATATTCTACAAGCAGGTATGAAGTCTCACCATTGCTACCCCTTGTTCTCATAGAGGACTTCAACTTCCCAGATATCTGCTGGAAATGCAATACAGCAGAGTAGGAATGGTCTGGGAGGTTGCTGAACTGCGTGGAAGATAACTTCCTGACACAGCTGATAAGTGAGCCAACTAGGGTCCCTGACGCACCTGTTCATGAACAGAGAAAGACATTGTGGGTGATGTGAAGGTTGGGAGTCATCCTGGGCATAGTGATCATGAAGATCACTCATGTAAAGTTTTCAGTTCCTGGG
The DNA here is from genome assembly GCF_000691845.1 of Merops nubicus. Taxonomy (NCBI): domain Eukaryota; kingdom Metazoa; phylum Chordata; class Aves; order Coraciiformes; family Meropidae; genus Merops; species Merops nubicus. The sequence goes on from NW_008592703.1 coordinate 12,880, forward strand.
GAATTAAGGGGGGTGGGGTCAGCAGAACTGCCACCTTGGACTTCAAGAGGGCAGACTTTGACCTGTTTAGGAGACTAGTTAACAGATTCCTGTGGGAGACTATCCTGAAGTGCAAAGGGGTCCAGGAAGGCTGGACAGTCCTCCAGAGGGAAATCTTTAGGGCCCAGGAGGAGGCCTCCCTGGTGTGCTGTTAAGACGAGTTGGCAGTGGATAACCTGGCCTGGCTAAACAGAGAGCTTTGACTGGAACTGGGAAAGAAAAGGAAAGTCCATGGTCTATGGAAGAAGGGGCAGGTCACTCGGGAAGACTACAAAGATTCCGTGAGGCTCTGCAAGGAGAAAATTAGAAGCCCAACTAGAACTTAAAAGTCATCTGGACAGGCTGGCTTCATGGGGTGAGGCCAATGGTGTGTGGTTTTGAGAAAATCTAGTGCCAGGTCCTGCACTTGGATCACAACAACCCCATTCAATGTTACAGGCTTGGGGAAGAGTGGCTGGAAAGCTGCTTGGCAGAAAAAGACCTGGGGGTGTTGGTCGATAGCTGGCTGGATATGAGCCAGCAGTATGCTCAGGTGGCCAAGAAGGCCAACAGCATCCTGGCTTCCATCAGAAACAGTGACTGGTAGAACTAGGAAAGGGATTGTCCCCTTGTACACAGTACTGGTGAGACACCACCAGTTTTTGGCCCTGACTACAAGAAGGACATTGAGGTGCTGGAGCATGTGCAAAGGACAATGAACCTGATGAAGGGTCTAGAGAACAGGTATTATGAAAAGCAGCTGAGGAAACTGGGGTTGTTTAGTCTGGAGAAGAGGAAGCTGAAGGGAGACCTTATCTCTCTATATAACTACCTAAAAGGAGGTTGTAGCAGGATTGCTGTTGAGCTCTTCTCCCAAGTAACAAGTGATACAACAAGTGGAAACAGTCTCAAGTTGTGCCAGGGGAGGTTTAGATAACAGGAAAAAATTTTTTTACAAAGAGGGTTGTCAAACACTGCCACAGGCTGCCCAAGGGAAGTGGTGGAGTTGTCATCCCTGGAAGTATTTAAAAGGTGTATACATGTGGCACTTAGGGACATGGTTTAGTGGTGACCTGGCACTGCTTGGTTGGCACTTTGGCTGTGTGATCTTGAAAGTCTCTTCCAGCAAGGATTCTATGAGTCTGTAATTCTATAATCTGTTAAATATTTTATTTACCTATAGTAATAAACTTCCCTATTATGTTTGAAAAAAAAAACCCTTTAGTTTAAAAAATATTTCCCTAATTGCTCCTTTTCACTGCAGAAATATTCAAGGAGTGTCTACTCTCACCTCCCTCCTCAGCACGTCATTTAATAATAACCTAAAAGAAACTGCATCACTGAAATGCTGGGGTTTGAACCCCGAGCCCCCGAATTAAGGTTGACATATGGGTGATTCCCACAGCCCTTCATACAGAGGTGGTGAGTTTGCCTTATAGCTTCCCCCCAGGGTGCGGCCGGGCCCCCCGGGGGGGCCCAGGGGTCCCGCAGTGAGTTGACAAAGGTCAGGTGTCTGCTTGGGGATAAAAGCTGGGACCACTTGCAGGGAGTCAGGAGTCTCTGTCTGTGGAGTGCACTCCACAGAGCTTCCTGGTTCAGGGCAGACCTCCTGACTCTCCCTGGAGCTGGGCCCCATCTGCTTAAGACCTTTGCGAACGCAGGTCAATCGGGTGAGAGTCGCCATGTGGGCACCTTTTTCTTATGTATTTAACTGGCTGGTCTGGCTGTTTCCCATTCCAACTATGGGCAACCTCGGTTCACTGTTTGTACCACCTGTTGTGGGCCGAGTTGCATCCTTTGTGGGATTGTTGGGGGTGGCATTGATCATGTACCAGCTGATTGATCTGTCTGTACCCCCGGTGGTCATTCATGTCATAACGTTTGTGTCTACAATACAGTCTGCGTATTGGATTCTCTTCCTGCTGGTTGTGTTGTTCCTGTTAGGCCTGCTCATTGGCAGAACAATCACATAGTTCTTTTTACATCTTCTTCCATGTTAATAAAATAACAAAGAGTACAGAGAAATATTTTTAATGCTTGTAAATATGTGAGGAAGAAAGCTGTAGGATCCAGTAAAAATTATCATCAAAAATGAATGGCCAGGCTGTAGGTTTCCATTTCACTTCTGTGAAATCACTTTCTGTGGTAAGAGACAGCCTTCCAAAAATCTAGTGATCATGACATTGAGTTAGCTGAGCGAAAGGAGAGAATATAGAGAGTAATTTTCTACAGGTTTAAGATTCTGGGCCTGTAGAAGACAAAAATGGCAATCCCATCCTTTTTCTTTCTTTTTACAGCTTATTTCTGGATACTTAAGCCACCAAAATTGAAGGAAGGAAGTAAATGGGGCAATACCAGGGATCACTCAAAACATCTAATTAGTGTGTCCACCTTTTGAAGGAACATCAAGACAGGCTCTGCAAAGTGTTTCATAATGTCAGTGTTTCTATTGCTATTAATCTGCTCTTGCTATAGACTCTTACCCAGAATTGCATTAGTTGATGTGAGGCTGCATCTTTGGAAAGGTGCCATTGCTTCTACTTTCTAGGGACTCTCTTATGCTTAGCCAGTGTCTTATCTGCTGAAAATAGCATTACAGAGAAGTGGCACTGACAGAAAATATGACTCGCTTTAGTCACTGAGAGAAAAGTGACATGAGGACAAGGTCAACCCTGTTATAGGCAGAGACTTTAAAAAGCAGATAAAAATTATAAAAGATTACAGGGTTTGTCAGTTAAAACATGGAATTTGGTTGAATTCTCTGGAGAGGACATTGAAGTTCATACATGCAAGCATTCTTGGATGAATGTTTATGTACTACATAAACTCCATGGCCTATATGCACTTTTCTTTTACTAGAGGTACTACCTCATTTGGGAAGGAATTATGGCTCCTAAAAATAAATTAATCACCAGCAAGCAGTTGCAATGTAAATATATTTATAAAGAGCTTTGATTTGCCAATTTTTTTTATTGAAATATTAGTTTTTCTTGAATAGTAAATTTACTTTATTAAAGTGTTGTGACAGACTATTTCCACACTGAGATACTCATCTTTTCAGGAAAGTGCTTTGAAAAATAAATTGTGGAAAGTTGTCTGGTGAGGATAAATAATTTCAAACTGGACCACCCCTCCTGGGTTTTGGACAGGATGGGAGATTTTCCCCTCCTTCTTCCTGTCCCAAATGGAAGGAAGGTACGTGCCTTCTTCAGGCAGGATTAGCATTGAGCAGGGCAGAGATCAGAATCTGACTCTGGTGAATATAATAAAATAAAAAATAGGATTTAACACAGCTCAGCACTTGGGTCCACTATATATTTGGTCAGATTTCTCTGGCTTCAGCCCAGAACAATGGAATTGATCTCCAATTCAGCATCACAGTTTAGTCCTTACTCTCGCTACAGATTTGTTCAAAAACCAATTCTAATAGAAAGCTTCCTTTGTCATCTACATCATATTTATTCTGCAGCTCTAGGTTTTTCCAGATGAATCCCAGTGTAAATATGAGCAGAACATGAACCTCAAATTGTAACAAACCGTGTCACCAGAGAATGGCAGGACTCAGCAACAGAATTAATAGATGTGATCACACTTTCAAACAGTGTGAGTTTTTTTAAGGTTGAATTTCAAATACAAACTTTAGAGGACAAAACAGGGATGTAGGGACTTATACTTTATCCTTAGAAATTGAAATACAATTGAAAGAAAAATATACAGCTGGACTGATCACTATGCAGGGCATAAAGGAAACTGATTTTAACTAGCGCTGCTGCATGTTTAACAAAGACTGCTGCATTTATAACAAAGACTGCTGCATTTTCACTTCCATTATGTTGTTTAGAAAAGAGGACAGGAATCTAAATATATAAATTGAAATTTCCTTCTATTTGAGAATATGGAGAATGTTTGAGAATATACAGCAATATGCAATGTTAACAACCACATTGTTAGAACTGAATTTGTCTGCAACAAGTGAAATTGTGGATGTTTTGTAACATTTTTGATGGCTTTACTCGCTCCTTTTATGACACACCCAGACGTTTAAAATATTTGAGGAAGGACTGGCATTACTGTGGCTAACATATTTTGAAATTAGCACTGTTATGCAAGGGCCATAAAAAAGGGAAATTTGTAAGAATTAGTTTTCTCTCTTCACTTGGATGTCTTACTGATCAGGTTATTCTGAAGAATAATTTTTTTGTCACTGCCTGAAGCTGCTTTCCAGGATTAGAATCATAGAATCATCATGGTTCCAAAGGACCTGTAGGATCGTCAAGTCCAACCTTCCTCCCAGCACTTCCCTAACCACTAGTCCACAGCCTCAAGTGCCACATCCACTCATGTTTTGAACACCTCTGGGGATGACAACTCCACCACCACCCTGGGCAGTCCGTTCCACTGTCTAACCACTCTCTCAATGAAGAAATTCTTCCCAATATCTAATTGAAACCTCCCCTGGTGCAACTTGAGGCCATTTCCCCTCGTTCTGTCATCAGCAATTTGGGAGAAGAGACCAACATCCGCCTCACTACAACCTCCTTTTAGGTAGGTGTAGAGAACAATAAGGTCTCCTCTCAGTCTTCTCTACTCTAGGCTAAACAACTGCAGTTCCCTCAGCCAGTCCTCACAAGGCATGTTTTCCAACTCTCTCACCAGCCTTGTTGCCCTCCTCTGGACTCGCTCCAGCACCTCAATGTCCTTCTTATCCTGTGGTGCCCAAAAATGGACACAGAACTTAAGATGTGGTCTCACCAGTGCTGAGTGCAGG
>NW_008592704.1:0-24718 GCF_000691845.1 Merops nubicus
TGCTGTGCCCTCGGCAGAGGGGCTGGGCCGCCCTTCTCCCTCTGCTTCCCGGCTGAAAGTTCAAAAATCGTTACGGGAGCGTTTGGCACTGGTTTTAATGTGCTGGGACACTTGGGGCTCGCAGTGGGCGGCGGGGGGGGCCAGCAGCACCCTTGGGCTCTGGTAGCACTTTCCCGGCTTCTGGGTGACCAGCGGCAGAGGTGGGGAACCCACTGCGGGGCTGAAATAACTAGTTATTATTGCGGGATTAATAACTAGTCGTAACGTCCCAGCAAAATGGAAGCGGTTTTTGCAACAATTATCTATGTTAGGGTCGCAGAAGCTGACCAATAAGTTGCCCGTAAAAGGCAGAAACACCTACAATAATTTTGGGTGCTTAGCACGCTTCATCCGAGTAATCTAGCTGCTGCTCTTACACCAGTTCATAAAAGATTTTAGCTGAATCTGGGTAGACTGAGTGATGATGTAATATGCACAGCAAAGTCACTGTGTTTATCTAAGCCTACCATGTGCCCAAGGAACAGTTTAATTTTGTAGATTCTTAATAAGTCAGTTAAGAAATAAGTAAAATCAAGATGATGATTTTAAAAAGAAATAGAAGTAGCTATTTTATTCTTAGTTCCAGACTAGAACTGGAAAATGAGCTCAAGATTGTTTAGGTAAAATTTGCTCTTTTTGAGACAAAAAGCGGCTCAGGTTTAAATTACTTTTATGAGGTTTCATGTAATTAAAAATCTTAAATGATAACAGTCAAAGAGGAAAATACAAAGTTCAGTTCAAAGAATAATTGCACACAGTATGTAATCTGTAAGCAGTTTTCTGAGTAATTAATTTTCAACTGTTGGATGTTGGTGATTCAAGCAAGACATTCCAGAGCATGTGTTAAGATCTTGGCTACATAATTTTAAATTGAATTGCTGAAATGTCTAATGGAAAAATGGCATTAAGTACTTTGCCTTTTTCCTCAGGGCAAGATGTTTCTTATCTCCAAAAAATAGTAGGCCCCCTGATTACATAACCTGCTTTCCTATTTCCCCTGACATGTATTTTTAGATGTTCAGAGTAGTTTTAAATCTTTGAAAGACAGCAGAGTATCATTTCTGTCTTTAAAAGTTACATTTTTGTGTACTGAAAACTACTTTTTCTTGTGAGTGTTAGGAATAGAGTTCTGGTAAAAGCCGAATTTAGTTCATTTACCTGTTCTGCCCCTTACTGTGAAACTGTTAGCTGCATTTCAGCTTGGTGTGTGGTTGTGGTCCCCCCCCCGTAAGATATTTGGGCAGAAACATTGCTAGTTTCATTCAGTATGAGCTGTTGTTTCCACATACAGCACTTCTGATGCGAGTTCTAATTAAATCTCTTCAAAACATGCTGTTTATAATAATGCTAATTTAATTGGTATTACAGTCTTGAGAAAATTTAGAAGAATTAAGGGAGCAATATGTGAGAACTGTGGACCCTACTTGTTTTCATTTACGTATTTATTAATCAGATTTTTTTTGAGTTCAGTCTGGTTTTGAGAGGTTTGTGTTCAGTTTCATGTAATTTTGTTAACTTTGTTACTGTTTTATGTCTCATTTCTGAGTGCAATGAGACAATCTTGTTTAACTAAGGCTGTAGTAATAGTGAAATATTGCATTTTGACAGCCTCGGATTTGTATATTTGTAGCTTCCATTGACTTTAGTAGTGACCAACTTAAAGTTTTTAAATGTTAGGAAAATTGGAGGACAACGAGGTGATACTGGAAACAGTGGCTTGGGCATACTCATATAAGTTAATGTTGAGCACAGGATTATCCACTTGTCTTGCATATTACAACTGTGTACATACTTCACAGGATTTGCCTTTTTATAGTTACAATGTGTAATCCTCTCATATTCATTTTGTCATCTGTCACATGAATCCTTTTGTGAATTTGCAGTAAATAGAATTATTCAGGTTTATACATGTCAAAGTCATTCTTCTCCAGTGTCTGCAACTTCATTTATGTCAATTGTTTATTTGTATCATTGTATGTATTAATAATTTTGTCTGTTTCTGAAAAAATATTGCTACTTTTCAGCTGTGGCAACTGATTTGTTTACAGAATGTCATTAGTGTGTGTATAAACACCCTTCAGAGAAATACACATATATAGCTTCAGAGAAATTGGTAATTTACTACAGAGGTTGAAACATTGAGCTATTGTCTGCAAGCAAACTGTTGTTGACTTCTGTAGCTCAAATTCTAACACTAGAAATGGTTCTGAAATGCGAGTTGATAATTTCCAGATAATTTGGTGCTGTGTAGGTGATGTTTTGTTTTGTGCATTAGGGTTAATTGCTTTTAAGTGGAGCTTAGGTTGTCTAGTATCATCCATATTTTCTTCTGTTTTTAATACTGGTTTAAATGCATTGTTTGCCTTACTATAGATTCTTCACTCTTACGTTTAAATTATTCTTACCGGGCTACTTGTTTTTGTTGTTTTATTTCCAAAAGCTTTAGAGGAAGTTAGGTGCTTTAAGGAAGGTCTTAATAAATTATGTTCATTCTTCCTGTCTTTCTCTGCTATACCAGTAATTTATCAAACAAAACTGTCAGTTATGTTTGGCACAATGTATTCTTTATGCATCCCTGTAGTTCATAACTCATATTTTCTGAGTGCCGTGTTACAATGTGTATAAAGTTGGAGGTTTGGTGGTTTTTTGTTTTGGATTTGTGTTTGTTTGTTTGTTTGTTTGTTTGTTTGTTTGTTTTTTAAAATAAAGGCCTAACCAACTCATGGTTTGGTTTATGTGGTGATAAAATGCCTACAAGTTTCCTTTGGGTTGTTGAGCCTACATAAGGGAGACACAGTTGTCCCTAAAGCTACAGGGTAGTTCTGAATGGCCAGTGTGAATACTCAAGGTCAGGATTTGGTCTCTCACTTCTTGAACAACTGTCATTTTTTTAGAGTGGTTACCTAGTGACATAATGACTTGCACACAAAGTAAGGATAAAAAGGTGTTGTATGAGAAGCAGCTTAATAATATTCAGCATTTCAAAAGCTTTACTAGTAAAAACAAAACTTGTGTTAGTTGAGCTTGATTCCCATGCTTTTTGTGGTTGTTTCTGTAAGCTGGATCTAGGCCTGTTCACGACCACTCCATTGCTTTCTGTGTTGATGCAGTCTTATTGGTGAGTGTGCAACTGAAATTTGCTTGTTCTCTCAAAAGCCATTAAGGGGCTGAGCTGCTGAAAGAGCTTTTGCAGAGGTTCTTAATTAAGACTAATTACCCCTCCCTTCAATTTCATCATACTGTGTTAATTGTATTCCTACAAGGAGCAGTTCGGAGAGTTCTTGTTACGAAGAGCACTCCTATACACGCGTTTAGTTTGTGAGGAGGAATCCTGTACTGTGAAAGGACCCTAAATGGAGAGTCAAGAGAAGGGGGGACCTGGGTGGGACAACTGATGTTACCTTCAGAGAGGAGCAAGTGTATGGACAGGTTCCTGTAGGTAGTTCTGGTAACAATGAAAAACCTGCTTTTGAGTGCATTGAATTCTGTTATTTTGAAAAATAACACTCCAGTCCCCAAAACTGAAATAATTAACATAAATTCTATAGCTAGATATCATGATGTATTGAAGGCCTGTTTTTGTTTTACTTGTTTCTCCTGTCTTCAGGTGAAATACAGGAGATAAACATTTCAGACTTCATGAATATTTTAATGGATATCGGTTTTACTTGGGTTGATCTTTTGTGATAATCCAGCAGAAGTGCATATCATTGTGCTAAATTTCAAAGATTGGGACAGTAATCAGATGATCCGTTAGCTACATTTTAATAGAATTATTATCCATTTTCAGCCAGAGAATCTGCTTTGATCGGCAAAGGGAACATTAGGGAATCATCCTTAATTCTTCGTATGGTTAAACTTTAGCTTCAGGTGGTGTTGAAGCAGAGCTTGATCAGCATAGCAATTATTCAAATAGAGGAAAACTGGCAATCTGGAGGCACATCTTGCAGTAATCACAGTATTATAATTGTGGACAGTATGGTCATGACATCTTTAAGGAAATGCTTTGTTGACCAGACTCCTTTTTATTGCAGTAATTAGAGATTTATTTTTTCTTTCATCTTATTTTTTATATATGGAGTGGTGTCACAGCCAAGTAGAGTTCAATAAAAGGAATCATAGAATCATAGAATCCTTTAGGTTGGAAGGGACCTTCAAGATCATCAAGTCCAACCATTGACCCATTAGGGCTCTAAAGTCCTCTGCTAAAACAGAACAGAATCTGTCAGGGTTGGAAGGGACCACAAGGATCCCCCAGTTCCAACCCCTCTGCCATGAGCAGGGACACCTCCCACTAGATCAGGCTGTCTACAGCCTCCTCCAGCCTGGCCTTAAAGACCCCCAGGGATGGGGCCTCAACCACCTCCCTGGGCAACCCATTCCAGGGTCTCACCACTCTCATGGTGGAGAACTTCTTCCTCATGTCCAGCCTGAATCTGCCCACTTCCAGCTTTGCCCCATTCCCCCTAGTCCTGTTGTTACTCGATATCCTAAAAAGTCCCTCCCCAGCTTTCTTGTAGGCCCCCTAAGATACTGGAAGGCTTTTATTTTTCTTTATTATTTTTTATTTCTTTCTTTTGATGCTTCATCCTTGTTAACCTCAGCTGCTGATACTGGACCTTTCCACTCCTGCTTGCTTTTCCAAATCTTACCAGATTAATTCAACTTGCTCCTGGCAGTTCTGTTTAAATTGCCGGGTTTCAGCAGAAGACAGGCAAGATGTACATTTCAAGTGAAATGTTCTTGCAAATATTTGTAATGAAGACTAAGGTGTACTAAATAATACTGATGGTAAAAGCAAATTAAAGCACTGACTCCTGTAAAAACAGGTAGAAGAGCTTGGGAGGAGGCGTAGCTATATAAATAACGTTGTAGGTCCCTTGACCCTGGTGCCACTCTTCTTGCAGGAATCCTTAGATTACAATTTCTTCTTGTTTTATACGTGGACAGCATAGAAACAGTGACAGTGGTGTAAAGGTTCACAATACTTATTTGTCTTCATGTAAGTGAAAGGTTTTGAACAGTAATGTGTTTTGGTAGTATTGTCTTCTCAGAAAAGCCACGCATCTCTTGGGTCTTAGAAAAACTGCATAGAAAAGCACAGTCCTGTAACTGAAAGAAAAAGAAATTTTAAAAAAAAGACAAAAAGGAAACCTGTAAGAATCACTTAAAATAATTAACATGCAACTTTGTAGCAAAGTCAAGCATTGATGTTTGCTGAAGATCAAACAGATTCTCATGGCCAGAAGCTCCTGGTAGTTTTTGCTTTCTGTTTCTACTTAGAAGGAACTTGGAAAGTTTGGGCACATTTTAATGGTCAGCAGTGAGTACATGGGCAAAATGTAGGCTTTGGGCAGATGATGCCTAGCAAGGTGATGATCTAGTTAGTTCAAGGTGGAAAAATCAGATACTAGCTGTTGATAACTGATGTTCAAGAGGTGAGCAATAGACTGTTTCCTTTGGGGATAAAGGGCCCTATTCCTTTGTGCCATGAGAGGCAAGAGTTTTCTTGGGTGGTAGAGAGGTTTGGGTAATGCCCACTCTGAGTCTTAAAAAAAACCCCCTCATTCTCAAACATATAAAATCATAGTAGAAATTATCAAAATGATATAGTGCTTCTAAAGGCCTACTTTTTTTTGGAAGTGTTGTAGTTATTCTAGCAGTAAAGATGAAAAATTTTGACTAGGCCTTGCTAAAAGCTGTTTTGAACCTTGTGGGCAATGCTAAAGAAACAGTTCCAGTTCTGAGGTGATTTTAATCAGTGTGTGTGCTTTTCCTCCCATCACTTTTCACAGCAATACTGAATATTCCCAGTACAGCCCATGAGATTTGCTGTGTAATGCAACCAGCTTGGCTACTACATTCATCAGCTTCACATTTCTAGATACCCCCAAGTACAGAATTTCTGTCTTGGCTCTGTGGTGCTGCCTTTTACTTTATCAAAATAATTCTCTGGCGTAGTGCCTGAATAGTCAAACCGTTTATATTAGTTTTTCTAAACATAAATATTTTTAGCATTTGCACAGATTTAGTGAGGTCTTTAGTTGCTAAAATGCTGATGTGTCTCATAGGAATTGGAATTGGAAGGTATTCTGCTGCTTAGAAGTCTTTGCATGCTGATTTAGTGAAATAGTTCACGTGTATCATTTGTTTTCAAAATGGTTTCTGAAATGTTAAAGAATAAGGCCTTAAATTGTCATAGTGCTGACGTTTGGCACTAAGTATGCATATGATTTGTCCCATTCAATGGTATTATGCAAACACAGAAAATTAAGGATCTTTTAAACTGTTTTGTTGGGTTTGTGTACAAGTCTGAAATGAGAACTAAGACATAATGCAGGTGTGTTAGAAAGTGTGAGGTAACATACAGGGCTCAAATTTGCATTTAGCTTGTGTTTAGATTGGGAATTGGTGTTCTGTTAATTAAAACAATATAATGATTACCTGAACTAATAGAAAGCAAGCATTTCACAGTGTATTTGGATTTGGAAATAGCTTTTACATGACATTAATGCGTTATTATTTTTCAAAATGATCACTAAAATGAAGTGGTGCTGGATTTCATGTTGTTTTCTGTTGTATTTTGTTCTTTTTGATGCTATACCTGATTCTTACTGCCTTCTTGATATTCTACTTTAAAAAACAAACAAAAAAAACCCCAAACCCAAACATTAATTTTATCTACTTTACCCATGATCTTTGGTGTGTCAACGAATCAAAACCAGTAGCTTCATTATATGCTTATTATACAGTAGCAGAGCAGCCAAGCTGACAGTCTTTAGATCCCTATGTGAAGGAACTTTGGAATTACACTTGCAGAGTAATGAATGTCTCCTTTTTACTTCTTGTGCTGGGACATCTCCTCATGATTTCAGGCTTTCAGTCTCATTTTAGTGTTGTGTTATTAAATATATAATAATCATATGGTTGTGAAGAATATTATTTCCGAATAGCAAAGTCTTATGGCAGAAAAGTTTTCAGGTCATGTTTGGCTTTAAAAGTTTCAATTTTAGAAGGAGTTCAGGGAAGGACAGAAAGGAGATTGCCTAAATCTAAGCTTTATAGATCTCTCCAGTCATGTTTTTGATTAGGCATATGTTTGCTGAGGAAAATGTGTAGTCTCGTTTGAAATATGAATAGGTTCAGGTATTTATAGAAAACACAAAATAAATCCAAGCATATCTTGAATGAAGAGCTAATAGTCTACACAATATTTCAATAGAAAATTTGAAACCCCTGGACTTCAGCCTCCATTGGTATGCAAGTTTCATAGAAGTCATATTTGAATTACCATGAAACTAGAGCAGTGTTACTGCAGTGTTGAATGAAACACATTTCAGTGTTTTCCAAAATGTTGGTTGTCAAACTGTTGTGTTTGTTTGCGTGTTGCTGCATGCAGAGCATCAGACTTGTTTAAGAGTAGTCATTTGCCTATTAAAGTATCTATTATTAGATATTATGAAATAATTATTTATGCTAAATTGTTAAGAAGTTAGTGATGTTTAAGTTGTTTTACTAAGTAGTTGCCACAGTTTGGGATCAGGGCAGCCCCCAGAACCATAACAGATGGTCTCTGTTAACCCCCTCCCTCACCCCCAAAAGGGAAAAATGGAGAGAGGCTTTTTGATTACAAAACAGCTTTAATACTACCACTAGTAATAATAATAGTAATAATGATAAAAAAATAGACTATGTATAGATATATACAAAGGTAGTACCAAACCCAGCTCCGCCCTGCTGGCAATACGTCACCATCACCCCTGGCTGGGGAGCAGCCCCCGGGGAAGGGGTCCCAGACTGGACTCGGCCACAGATGGTGACTGGGCACAGGAGCTGGATTCTGGAACTCAGTTCAGGAACATAGGACTTGGGATCAAAGGCAGGATAGATGAAGTCCTCCTCGGGTGCTGTCCACTGCAGCAGGAGCAGCCAGCAGCCCAGCAGCAGCAGATGGAAGAGAAGAACAGAAGGGCCGACGGAAGGGCTGCCCCTCCTGATCCTCCAGCTTCTACTGGATGTGAGGGCTGTGGGATGGAACACCCCACTGGTGAATCTTGGGGTCATTTATTCTGCCCGCTCCTCCCTGCAAGTGAGGGGTACTCCCTGCCCCCCTCCGTGTGGGATCCAAGCTTAGCAGTGGCCTTGGTCTGCATCCCAGTCCCTGGCAGTAACTCTAAACATGAAGTCTTATCAATGCTACAGCCAGACAGTTCGTGAAAACGCTGCTAACTCAGACAGAGCAGTTAATTAGAAGAACTTTAGCTAAAAAGTAAAATCACAGAGCAGAACCAGCTCTATTTTACCCCAAACCAGGACAGTAGTGAATTGGGAGAGTATTCTTGACAGCTGGACTTCAAACTGTGGGATGGTAATTAATGATTGGTCTGTGACTGTGATAAAAATCAGGATTAGTTTTTGCAGTTATATAAGAGGATACTAGGTGTGGGTTTTGAAACAGGAAACATTTAGTGGTGTTTGGATGTTCAGGCAACACAGTGCACAGAATCTCACTGTATTACTTGTTTTGAACTCGGGTTACAATTTGAGGTACTCTAAGGTTATACAAAGTAGTGCTTTATAGTATAGGTATTTTTTTTTGGGAGAAGTCAAATGAGATTGCATTTTTTTTAGGAAAATACGTATTTTTAAAGAATTTATGTATCTGAAAGTAGTTCAAATTTGAGAATAAATTATCAAAGTAGAAAGACATTCTATTCTGTTAGGCAGCTTTTTTTTTTCTCCTATGTTTTTCTAGTGTAGTTTATTTTTGAGGTATGCTTAGCATGTATGTGAACATTCTTTGTACATTGAAAATGTGAAGGCAGCATTAGAAAAGATAAAATCACCATACGTTAGTCCTTCAGTCTTTTCTGGTTTGATTAATTTTATTTTTAATAGCATAACCAGCTCAATGAATTCCAGACCAAGCAACTTCATCTCAGCTGCTGGTTTCCTTTCCCATGTGTAACGTGTTTGTTGTTCTGGTACAGCTGTTTCTTGGATTTTGTGGTGAATCAGAATGGTGGGGCCATTTGCACAAGCTGACTATACAAAACCAGGTTGTTTCCAGCTTTGAGGAACTTGAAAATTTTGTTGTTCCAAGTCACTGTACAGCTTACAGACAGTTGCTCACATGAGTTTAACTCTGGAGAGGAAAGTGGGAGTTGCTTTAGGTGGAAGCATTGCTGGCCTTACCACCCAGAAAATTGTGCTTGGAAACATGGGGTGGCTGAGAGCACCTCGTCCTCGGAACCAGACTGACACTGCAGTAGTGTAGACAGGGCACTGCTTTATTCGTGCACTGTCCCAAGCGAGTCTAAACAGCCTTTTTTCACTAGCCTTTATCTCTGCAAGTGCTTCTATAAATTCAACAGATTCGTTTAAAGTGGTTTGATTGTGATCCAGATTGGACTAGATAATCATTCATCTATTATTGAATTTGTCTGTTGAAAGGTGGCTGCTGCTTCTTAATTCTTAATGGCAGTGGGATGCTTAGTCTCTTTTAGAGATAAGCTGAATGCTGTCATTTCTGTGTAGATATTATTTACAGACTTCCAGCCATATATGCACTGCATCCAAACTGGATTTATTGAATATTAGCATAAAACTGGGATGTAGCCATCTTGTAATGGATTAGCAGCTGAGTTGCGTTACTGTGTACAGAAGTATTGGCATATAAATATTGTACAGAAGTTCAGCATAAAAATATATTTGATTAGTGTGTATTACAGGTCATACAAATTCTGCCTTGTGTCACATAGAGCATGGATAGATTGTTGTCCTACACTGGTAGTGGATCAACAGATCCACTTGGATTCTTGTCTGTACTTTTTGCATAGTTTTTTCCTGTATAGCTTTAGAAGCCAGCACAGTATATGTCTAGAAGTAAAAGGTTAAAAAAAAAAGAAAAGAAACACTACTTTAAAGCCTGTTTCTTGAAACAAATGCGACTATCAAGTTTTGATGTTCCTAGGAGAAAAGTTTTTACTTTAAACTTTGACAGTTAGGAGAACTATGATGAAGTTAGAGTGAATGCCAGCAGTCAAGCAGTCAAGTCTTGTCCTGTGTGACCTCTCCATTCTCCCTTCCTCCCCCCCCTTAAGACAGGTGTTGCTCCTTTACAGATGTTGCTGTTAGTTTTGTTTCATATGGAAAATGGTGAAATGTGTAATTGTCAATTTTAATTTTTAAGGTTGTTAAAAAAAAAAATCTTGAATGCTGTAGTTGAAAAAAGAGAAAAATTATATTGACTAATAATGAGATCAAATCTGTTTTAGATCTTCAGTCTGAATTTTTCTAGATTTGTTTTAAAAAAAAAAGTATTAAAAAAAAAAGTACTAAAAAAAGGTTTTGACTGAATGAGCTTTTCCTGAAGGTGCAGTTCAACAGCATGTTGCATCTCTTTAAACCTTCTCGTAGAAATTTTATTTTTCCTTCACAGATAAGATTGAATTAATTCCTTTTTTACTAGACTCTGAGCTTTCCCTAGACTACAGCTTTCCTAAGTGGAAACTGTTGTAATGGTTGCTATGTGTGGGCTTCCTTCTCCTACCCCAAACAAAAGAAAACTGTAATTTACCTTACAGCAGAGTGATAACTTCAGTTTTATGTTAACTTGTGATGCAATAACATAGTAATAAGTTACTTTGATACTTATTTAAAATGAGCTGAAGGTTTTGTAAATTACTTTCAGGAAACTGGGCTTTATTCAAGTTTCAGTTTCTCTATTGTTTATTTCCGAGTGCTGGGTCCTATATGACTCTGCAAGGTCAGAATGTGTTACATCGTCAGGCTGTGTAAGTGTCTGTACACAGTGATCAGCTCCCTTCTCAGCCTTCCTGATAAGCTGAATAAATTAAACTCCTTATTAGGAAAAGATGAGGATATCAGATAGCTGTGGCAAAGACAAGCTCTGGGATAAAATCCGCTGGAGCAAAGGAGAGAGAAAAAGACCCAGGTATCTGGTGTAAGAGAGATGTGACTTTTCCCACAATCAAAAAGGGTCGACTAGCCATCGGCAAATTCAGATAATGAATCAGTGCCACAGAAATGGTAGATTGCTGTTCTTGAAAACTGGCTTGTTCATGATCCCACCTTAACATGTGACCTCTCAGTAACACTTGTTTTCAAATGATTTATAAACTCTGTCTGGTTGCTTATTGTCTTGGAGGCTATGTTGTGATATTTGCTCATAATGGTTGGAGTGTGGATAAGGTGACCAGATTGTGTCTTTAGAAACACATTTGGCTCACCTTGCTGCTCATAGATGTTGCAAGGGTCGTGGTGGTTCTACAAGGAAACAGCCAATGTATGAAATAGATCTGAGCCATGCATAGTTACAAATTCATGTAGTTAACGGTATTTACTTTGTGCTTCCTTTCCAGCTGCTCAAAGTGGTTTGTTAACTTGAACATTTCCCTGTAAATGCTAAGGAGCTAAGCTTTAAAACAAACTAGGCTAGAAGTAATTTGAACTAGTGCTTTTAGATTAAAGCACGTGATTTGACAAAGCTATATCGTACTATTGCATCCCTCAAGAGTTTAGTCTCGGGTAAATAGGAAATTAATGAGGATGTGTGTTCTCCTTGTTCTTTTCTCAGAAGTACCAAAGCCAAACTTAAGCGTTTTAAAAGCATCTTTGTTTAGTTAGTTGTGTTTTACTCTCACACTCTGTTTTCCAGCGTGGGTAGGACCCCTTGTCACTGTCTGTGCAGAAGGTCTACTCTGATGGAGGCTGCATGTTCTGAATTAAGACAGGCCTTTCAGCTCTCCATGTTATTTCTCCTCATTTCATCAGACACAAGTAATACACCCACTTGCAGTAAACTTTTTTTGGAGCCTGCAAAAAGTACAAGGTTTCTTTCTTCGTTTTTCCAAGTGTTATAAATGTTGGTCAGCTTTGGTGGCTGATAAATAGTTTATAACTCCTTTTAAGATCTGTCCTTCCAGAACGGAAGGTGTTGTCAGCCAGTTTCAACACCTAAGGCTAATTTGTCTGTAGTTCTGAGAACTCCAGTTCTTTGTAACTAGAGATTTTTATGAGTTAGCACTGCTTGTGTGATTATTTACGCTGTAAATCTTGGTTTTTTGTTTGTTTGTTTTTAATTTTTTTTTATAGTATCTCTGCAAATCTAAGATAATCACCATAACTGAGAAGCTTCAAGTAACCTACTGTATGTTAGGTGATCAAGGAGGCAACTACTAGTCAGTCCTACAGAGCCCTAAATCTTAAATCTTTGTATAACATTTTTTTCTTTTAAGTGTCAGCTCTTCAACTTAACTGACAGAAACTTGCATTCCTGGCAGAAAGGGCTTTTCTCTCTAGAGCTGAATTGTGCAGCTTTAGATAGGTAATGAGGGAGTAAAACTTTGGAGCAATGTCTTCTGAACCTAAGACTTTTAGGGCTATTGGCTATTGCAAAACAAAAAAAAAAGAAAAGATGCTTTTATTTTGGTAAAATGTTGTCTTTTTTTCCTTAAGTAGCTTTGTCTTCTTTGTGTTGCTACATGGAAACTGAGACAGACTAACATTGTGCAAATCTGATTAAAATTATCTGTGCTGTTTCAAAGGTCAGGCGCACTCAGTGAATTTGCTTTCAAATTATTTTGTTTATTCTGTGTACGTATGCATCCTGAGCTCTATAAAGGTCAGGAGAGGAGATTCGTTTTGGAATTTAAAGAAGTCGGATTTTTATTGCTGGTTGCTCTTAGTTTCGTTTGAACTAATGAAAAATACTTTTCTGTGTTGTTTTTTTCTGTTAGTTTTATTTCTCTAGTGAAGCTGATTTGTAACTGAGGTCCATTTGAAAATAAAGCAGTAATGCATTTTATTTTTTCATATTTTGTTATCTTAAATATTGAGTACTGTTTGCACAAATTATTGTTTTGCTTTATTTGGTTCTTGGTTTCTTGGCTTATTTCATTCATGTGGCAGACTAACGTTTTCCTACCTAGAATAACGTATTTAAAGGATACATAGTGCTTAACTGTCTTGTCACAAATAGCCTACTGAAATACGGGTGATTTTGCAGTATCTTAGAATTTTTAACAGTCCTACTTATTAATGTTCAGGTTAAATGCTATAACCACAAAAGGATTCCTGTGTGTGTCAGTGAAGCATAACTCATTGTAATTCTCAGTCACAGAATCAAATGCAATTAGTAAGAAAGTGAGCTCCTATTAAATACAAAGAAACTGCATCTGTAAGGTTCCTAATTGTCTTGAAAAAGGCTATTATATAAAGTCCTGTTACTTCATAGCTCTGTTTGTAGAATGGTAGAAATATTTTTGTTTCCTTTTTAAATAACTCATAGCAATAAATAGGTTTTCCAAACAATGATGATTTTTCACTTAAACATGAGTACCCTTTTCAAAGTTTGCATTCACTTGGAATGTCTTGAGTTGTTTAACCAAATGAGATTTTTCTGTCACAAGTATTCTGATGTTCTTTCTTTTCTGACTTGAGGAGATAAAATCTAAATGAAGCAGAACGTGCTTATTGAATGAACGTAATACCAAAACTTAACAAAATTCTATGGTTTAGTGCACATTTTATGGGAAGGATAGACATGTTTTGCAGCTAAATGAAAGGTTAGATTTTTTTCTGAGTGTCTTTTTATGAGTAAAAGAATATAAATCTAAGCTAGGAAGCTGTGGCTCTTTCAGTAGTAAGTAATAGATGTGTTTCTAAGTAGAACACTAATCATCCTTGCCAAAGGTTAATTTAGTATACATGTAATCTGCAGTTGCTTCAGTTCGTGTGGACATACACAAGTTTGGATATCAGTAGCAACAGATCGGTCACACAGTTTTCTTCTTAGTTTAAAAAAATTACTTTAGTAAATTGAGTATTTGGCCAGCCTGGTTGACTCTAATTTGACATGGCAAACAGTTGACTGCTGAGTGTGTGTGTGCTTTGAAGGCCCAGGAGGCTGGTGAGGCCTAGGCTCGGAGCGTGTTCACTTGTGGGAGCTTTGCCAAGATGCTGTTACAGCTCTGAGGCTATTATTTTTCATGCCTGCTTCTTACTAATTAGTGTAATTTGTAAGCTTCCCTCCACTGATTCATTACGGTTAGTAGCAGGCACTGTCTTTTCTATTTTCCTAAGAGTCTTCAGTGAGAGGGATTTCTGTGTCAGCTTCTCAATTCTCCTGTTTGAATCCTAGTCCTCTAAATAGCTCAAGTGTTTTATACCTGTTGTGAGATCCATCCTTCCCCATGCTGCAACTACAGCAGTAGCTGTTAGGTCTGGATAGAAAGAATTAACAAAACAAAGCTTAATATTTTGGAAGTTTAGGCTATTTGAAGTACAACTTGGAATGTAAGTTTTTCTATAGGATAAAACATACAAAATTATTGTGTGTATTTGATTTACTTGGAACAATTTCTATTAAATTTTATCCTATTTTGCACTTTCCCAGGTATGAGGAGGAAAAATTGCCTTCTAGTATAGTGACATGAACACTTTTCATGTTGTGTTAATTCTGATGTGTGACTTGATTAGCTGGGATAAAATCTCAGTGGTGCGTCTCCAAGTGGTGAGTTTTGAGTATCAGAATTGAAGACTAAGTATCTGTATCTAAATATAGAATTATGTTAGCTCATGTGAAGAGAGGAATAGAAAGGGAGAAAAGGTAGAGTAAGAAAATATGGTTCTTTAGAGGAAGATTAATAATACTTAGCTTTGAGAGTGATATATAAGGCCTGATGTTGCAGATAATCAGAATTAGAAATGGATGATTATTCACAGCATCTGGCTTATACAAGTACTTTGGATAGTACTTAAAACTTCTAAAATTACTTCCTAGTTAGAAGGCTGTAATAGATGGTTTCAAATTGGTGTAGCTTCAGCTCAAAATATTTTTAAATGAATATATTGTATTTGATTATAGAAGTAGGAAATAGCAGTGAAAGTCTGAATGTAAGAGCTGTCATAGACACAGTAGTCAACTGCTCTAACAAGACCAATGAAGGACACATCCAGATGCCAGTGAAGCACATGTGAACGTGTGGCATTGACTTGATTAGCATGGAGGCTTATGCCAAGTCATTTCTTTAAACAAAATGCTATTTCAGCCAAAGACCTTTGCAGTTGCTTGGAGAAGAGTTACTGGAGTTGATTTCATAGATGCTTACTTCTGAAGTAGCAGTATTTCTCTGAAAGTTACCACATGTTTTAATTATTTTTGCATACACATTAGATGCAGTAGGATAGGACTGCTTTGCCCAAGTTAATTCTTCTGTTAATCAGCATTTTGAATGGAGAAATAGCAAAACTCTTAACAGTGTAGAAGGTTTAATGAGCCGTGGATGTTTGGACCGTCTCAGCCTGTAAGCTTACATTGGTTCTCCTGGGTGCTTCTAATTTATGCTGTGTGTGGACTTCAGGTATGTTGTGTGGTGTATGCTGGGGCACTCTTATTTTAACACTTTGTGGATCTGTACTGTAAACAGTGAAAACTAAATGCAAAACCAACTTGTGCTTTCTTAAATGAAAACAATACAAGTGACTTGTTCTTTGTGCATGTTGTGTGCACCTGTGATGTAATATGGTGGCTGGTGGTGTCTTCTAGCAACAACACTGCAGCTTTTGTGCCTATAAATTCATGAAGCTGAAAAGTAGTGGCTGTGATCTTTGTTTTTTTGCTTCAGAAATATTCCATCATATACAGAAATTATGTGTGTAAAACATGGAAGTAAATGATGCTGAGTATGAACATTATTCATTCTGTTCCTACATATTGCGTGTTTATGCTCTTATCCATTTAGGGTTCCGTGCTTGCAAGCGACTGAATTAGTTACACATTTGTTGAGTTCACTTTGGTTTGGAGTATGTAGATTGCTCTCAGGGAGTTTGAAGAAAAAGATGGAGAACACAAAGAATAAAGTGCTGTCATTGTTGATAAAAATCATAAATCAGAGGAATATCTGATAACATTGTTTAAATAGCTTCTCATAAACGCATAAGATTCTAATTAGTTCAACATCAGAAGATTAATGAATATTTATGAATGAGATCAAAGACATTTAGAAATCAAAGCATGTAAACAACAATTATTTTTAAGAATTATATAAGTTAACTACACAAAACCATGAATCTTCTTAACTGAACAGCTCCATGAGAACTTTTTCTTGAAAATATTTTTCCTGAAAATTTTTGTTGAACTAGCAAGGTGATTACATAATATAAACAAAGCAAAAAAATATATACATCGAAATCTGAAATATATAAAAAGTTTTGAGTATGATGTATTGAAATATCTATCAATTCAACTGTGGAATCTAACAGGCTGGGAATGTGAACTTGGGCAGAGTCTGTGATTTGAACTTGAGTCAAGACTGCCAACACAAACTGGTGAAATGCTGAGAAGGAGTTGCCTTTTGGATGTCTTGGACATCTGCTGTTTCCTTGCAGATTTCTAGTGCTTTTGGACAAAAACCTATGCTGTAACACATACCTAGGGTAACTGTGTTAAATAAAATATTTTTCTCATTTATTAAATTTTCTGATGGCTGAATGTCAAGAGTAAGAGCAGAACAGTCTTCATCTCAGTATCTGCTTTTCCAAATGTTACCTAGTTCCACCATGTAGCATGATCTGTATACCACAGTTATTTAAACTTTGAGTGGTGCATGCTAGTAGCATTGCATAGGCTGTTTCATCATCACAATACAAGGCTGGTCCTCCAAGATTTAGGGAAATAAATGGAGTAGAATATTAACTGTTACTTTTCAGTTCACTTTAAATGTCTACTATAATTAGTAATTCGATTCCACTAAAATAAAAGATTAATTTCTGTAAGAGATGATTCAAACAGAACAATAGGCCTAGCAATGAGTTAAGGTATCTTTATTTCGACAATTAAAAAAAAAAAATCATCTATCTGTATAATCTTCAAAATTCTGTGAGAATTTTAATCCATTTAATCCACAAAGGCTATAATGGAAATATAACTCTAAAGGCACAGATCCTCTGATGCAGCACAGGAAAGTGCCCAATCCCTATGGGCAACAGTGACATTATCTGGCAGTTTGTGATTCCCACAAACTGTAATGGCAACGTAGGGCTTACAAGAGGATTCTTCAAATACTGTCAAAGTAACAGTTTCGTTTTGAACCTAGATATAAAGCTAATGGTATCTAACAGCTTTTAGTGTCACTGAATCAAATTCCTCAAGTAGAAAGAAGAGTTGACAGTCTGTTTTAAAGTGACCGTATGTTTGACCCAGTTCTGTGATGGGGGTGTCACGGCAATCGTGTCTCGCTGCTCTCCACGCCGGGAGGCTGACAGGCGGAACAAGTTGCTTTAGCTCACAGAGCTCATCTGTCACACACTGAGCAGCTTGCAGATTTTTATTATCTGAATGAAACGTGGAGAGAGTTCTTCTCCCCTCTCTCTGCCTATCAGCATAGTCAACAACCTGCTCACACCTCTTGTAAGAGAATGAAATGCTAGAAAAAGAGAATTAAAAAATATTTTCAGAAATGCAAATGTAAGCCACAGTTATTAAATAAAGGTTTACAGTTAAAAAAAGGGAAAGAAACAATGTCCAGGAACTAGATGGAAGAATTCAGATGGCAAGCCTTCTTTGGAAAATAAGTTTGTATGCAAATACCTTAGCTGAAAATATGAAATGCTTTTAGTGGTGTATTTAAGATCCCATTGCTAAGAAACAGGTTGTAGTTCAGTAGGGCAGTGACAGCCATTTCCATTTGTATTCTGAGCACTTTCTTAGCATTTAAAATGTTCAAACTTTTATGGAGATTTTATTATTTTCCCTCAATAGCACAGATAGAATTTTGTGCGCTAGGCAAAATCTTGCTGTAGCCCCAACACCGAGCTCTTTGAAGGTTTCTGATGAGAGCAACGTTAGGGCTCCGAGTTTGTTCAGGTTGCTCTTTGAAGTTCATCTGTGGCTGGCTTGACTGCTTTACTCTTGTAATGACTGATTTTTACCTGTAATTTTGAGAGTCCTTGCAAAAGAAGCAAAAAACATAATGATTAATAAGTGTTGATTAGAGGTTTTTCCTACGTCAAACAGAGGAAGAAGTTTTTTCTAGCCCTTTATGGTATGTCTAGTTTTTAAAAAGCTTTTACTAGAGTAAAATTTCAAAGTACAGTAACTGTCAAATTGTCTTTAACGTAGAATAATCAGCAGTAACACTCCATTTAGGATTATAGCGTTAGCAATTATAGCAACCACAGAAAGTACATCACACTTCAGTTTGTGTTCACTTGAATTTTGTTATCAAACCTTGGAAATTCTATTTAATGACATATTTTTATTTACAGTAGTACTGTGTTTACCTTTGAGTAAAACTTGAAAAATAATTGTTTCACTGATCCTTGCTTTTTTCTGTTGCAGCTACTTAATATAGTTCTAAAAATGTTTGTTGGTCCCAAATTAGAAGAGTTTTAATGTTTTCTTTAAAGTACTCTGATATTTTTGACTGTCCTTTTTTCCTGTATGAACACTGAAGGTAAATGATATATAACTCTAAGTATCGTTAATAAACTTGACTATTTTAGAACTACTCTACAGTTTTCGGATATAAAAATAGTAGCAGTAACAACTGATAAATACTTGTAGGAAAAGGATTATGTATTGATTTTTAAAATATTTTAAACTGAGGTCTAATAGCTAAGACATTTTTAAAACATAGGTCTTACAGTAATGAAGTGATTCACACATAGTCACACTACTAATTTTTTAATAAAACTTTCTGCTTTGGTTTAGTCTTCTGTTGAATTAAGGGATCATTCTCCCTAATGTATACAAAAATATGTCGTTCTCTAGTACCCCTAATTTTGAGAACTGCAACAAGAATGTGCACATAGATAGTAACCTAGCAATATTGAGACTTCTTAAAGAAAAGGTGTGTGTTCTTAGGGGTTTTATATTTTCTGAATACTGCTGTGAATTACTTATTCTGATTCACATAAACGTGCATCCAATTCGATTTGCACTTGACTGATACTTAAAGATTTAACTGGAAAACTGAATACAAGTGTAATTTTAATAGGGAAAAGTAATCTTGCTGTATTGGCATGGACTTTTTCTGTTTAATGAGGGCTAATTTTCTTTGAATCAGCTGTCTTTGAAAACTGGCTATGTGGGGGACCATGGTTACTGGATGTCAAGTTTACAGACAGGACAGAATATGTATTTATAGTTCTTGTTGAATCGTCCTGTGACCTTTTTAGTGAAAAGATTATGCTGAAGGATATGTTTTGTCTACTGCTTCTATAAACATATAGCACCTTAATGATGTCTACATTGTGCGTGTGTTACAGTGTCTGTATGTGGGTAAAACTGGGGCTTTCTTTGCAGTGGCAGTAACAGGCTCCTGTGGAGAGTGGACAGGAGTGTTTAGAAACTGATAATAATGTGAAGATGGTAGTGAGGCATCAGTGGAGACTGTGCTGTTGAAAGACAATTCAAATCTTTCTTTAGCTAGTGACAGCCACAAATGGGTTCCTCTTTTTATAATAAAAATGATTGTGGCAGTCCACAAGCAAAATGATCCACACGTGGCACATGTCAGGAATACCCTCTGGTATTAAAGAATGAGATTAAACTGGGGCAGAGAAGCCTGTTAGTAATGTTTTATTCAAAGTAATGCTGTACAAAAGAAATACACCAGCTTTTATTTTCATCTAGGAAATGATGAACAGAACCAACACAAACTAAGCAAAAACAGGGCCATGGATTGTATGGCATATGTATGAACTAGGAAGATCTTTGGGCTTTAAAGCTTCAGTGGAATAGAAAGGGTCATTCTGTGGTGATGGATGGGTATGTGGTGAATTGCACAAGATATGAGAAAATGAGGATTGCATTTATCATATCTAAGGGGAATGTCAAAGTGTGTCTGCCTATAACCCTATCAGTGGTAAAATGATTACAATTTGCCTTTGGGAGATACCAATCAATATGACTGTTGTAAAGATCAACACTGGCTGATGACAATTCAGCTGATGAGTTCTGTGAATGGCTTAGCTATGGGGTAGGGAAGAAAAGAAAAAAATCACCTTTGTACCCAAGACCTATGTGGTACAAGTTTGAAATACATTTGTTAGAACTTTGTCTCATTTCATTTTTAAGTTGGAAAATGGAGATAAAAATGTGCAGCTAATTGTGTTCACTTGGTCATTATAGACAGCACCTGCACTCAGTATCATAGTTGAGAGCATAACAAAGAACCAGAATGACTTCTGGTGAACTTGCAGTGTTGTTGGTAAAGCTATTTGTTCTTAGTCTCCATTTAAAAAACAAATAAATAAATAAATAAAATCAGAAAGACAACTGCTTTGCTTAAGAGAAATAAACCAACTGGCTTCTGACCAGAATGAATCAGTGGCAATGTCGCAGATATAAAAAGAACATTAAAAACAAGTAAAATATAAGTGGACAGGTATGTTTTCCAAAGCCAGCAGAAGGCTGCTTTTTCTGTCATGAACTAGACAGCGTATAAAGTCTAAAATGTTCTACTACGTGGTTTTCCGGTTTTTATTTGTGAGGTAAAAGACTGTGAAACCTGAATGAGTTTTCTGTAGATAACAGAGGGATTTATGAAAGGATAACTCAAATGCATGCTAATAAAAACATGGATATCAAATCTATACATACACACTTAATGTCTCCAAAAATTTTTAGGAGTAATGATATACACGCCTGAAATCTGTGTTCCCATTTCCTAAATGCTAAGTTCATAGCTGATACATATGCAGATTTGTCCCTTGACTTAATCCATTTTTGTTGGAGCGGGTGTCTTTCTCCTTACGTGGCCCGATTTTGCTAGTCTAAATGATTTTAAAAATCATTATCACTTAGGTGCAGTTGTGAAATGAAAAGGGGGGAGGGGGTAGAAATGTTTGCTTGGGTGTTTTTTTTATCAGTGGAGTGGTAATTAGGTGAAGACAACAGGCAATTCTCCCTCACTTGATTCTGTTTTTTTTTTTTTTCCATGAAAACTGAAGGAAAGACTCAGAAGAATTTGATTTTGGACAAATTTATGTTTCTTATTTTGTTGAAATAAGATTAAAATTGCACAATGTTACTAAGGTGCTGCATAGATTCATATTAGTAAGGGTCCAAGGAGATCATAGAAGTGTTTAGCTTGGTCTCCTGTGTCAGGAATGGAAATTTCATTCATTTCCCTTGGTGGAGTCAAATAACTTGTGGTAGGCTGAAGTGTATCTGCTGGAAAGCTTGTCCTCGTTTGAAGGAACAGTGGGGTGAGAGTCTGCTCCCTTGGTCCTGCTTGTTTCATAACCATTTTCCAGAAAAAAAAAAACTCGTGTTTGTACAAATTGATCTTTTGGTTGTGTCAAGTTGTCTCACTGACAAACAGTCTGGGCAGTTACCCTGTAACTTCAGAGGAAATCAGTACTGCCCAAAACGGCTTTAGCCATGGCTCCCCTCTCTGCATGACTACTAGATGACTTCAGTGTTAACGACTAAACGATGGTGTCATGGAAGCAGTAGGGAGAGGCAGTGTCTTACTAGCACAGACTGTTTTTCATGCAGTAGTAGCTGAACAAAGTAAACATGATGATTAATATATAGGCCAAACGTTCTCCTTTTACTGATAGGCAGGTCATTGCTTTTCTATATGTATTTATTATCCCTTTGTAGCCTTGAAGTACAAAAAGATGATATTCTGAAGGTAACTATTTATTACATTGCCTTGACAAACATTGCCTTACACCCTTTGTTATATTCACGGATCTAAGTGCATAGATTAAAGGTAAAGCTGACAAGATAACTTCTTTAGCCACCTGGCTTCCCTGTCATACAAAAATGCTGAGTTAAAATTAGAAAGAAAATGTGAAGAAAGTTGATGTGCTGAGGGTCACCAAATCTTAGAGACTGACTGCTGACTTCTGCTTTGTTCACAGTGGTTAAGTTATTCTGGTGTAGTCATGTTTACAAAGATTAATGCTAGTGTATTTAAAAATAAATGCACTGGTACTGCTTCTGGTCCCCAGCTGGATAATGCCAGGTGGGGAAAAAAAATAAATTAAAAGTGGCATTTTTATAGTGGTTCTGAATTTGCATGAGGCTTGCTTATGTAGTGGTATGCATCAAGCATTTCTACAGAAAGCAGGGAATTAAGATGCATCATACTGCATAGCTGTGGATTTTTCACTTTGTGTTAAGTGGATAAATACCTAAAATTTAGGTAGCTGAGCATAATAGTTGTCTGTGTATAAAGTAACACAGTAACTTTAGTCTTTCCTTTGAAGATAATTCAGTGTTCTGCACTTATTCATGAATGTGTAACTTAATTGTTCTTTGATTAATTATTAAAGTAGGAGTAGTTTTTTGCTAAAGAGAGATTGGGTAATACATCAGGCACCCTGACAGAGATGCATTTTTATCAATTAGGTGTTTTGGTCAGATTGAAATATCCTGTAATCTCATATTGTTTTTCAAAAACTTTTCATTTTAAGATTTTTCTTTTGTCAGTTTCAGAAAGTTGAACTGTCAGAATTAAAGCAGCCTGCGACATAACAGGAAGATTTAGAAATTCAAGATAGTCACATAATGCAGTGAAATATAAACCGATATGAATTTGTGGTGTCAATTCTAAATCTCTACGATCAACTGCTTAAACAGTTGTTAAACAACAGACTGGTATAATAGAGAAGAAACTATTATATGCTGTACTGTAGTATTAGTTTGATTTTATTATTTTTTCTGACCATGTTTGCATTTTATGACATAGCAAACTCATTTTTAATATTTATTTGTACATTTAAACTTTTTATAGATAGGAGAATGTTAAAAAATAAAAAAGATTGGAGCAAATATTTGCAGTGAATAGAAGCTTTTTCAAGGAAAAGCTTCAGAGAGAAGCAAGTAGTGTACATAGATACATGGCAGCAGCATTTTGTAGGTTTGCAGCTGTTTGAACCTGCTTAATCCTGTTGGACTATGATTATGGTACCTGTGGTGTTGCATGCCATAGGTGACCTGTGAACCAAATAGTCTTTTTATATTTATTTTAGATAGTTCTGGTTTCCATTTCTTAGACACATACAGTTCTTTCTCCTGTTCTTTCTCCTGTTTTTTGAGTAGAGTGAAAAATCTATGTTAGAGTCCTTTCAGTGTCTGCATCCTTACTGTCAGGGTTCCAGAGCACTGGAACAGGGATTCCCCAGGGAGGTTGTGGAGTCTCCTTCTTTGGAGACTTTTAAGACCTGTCTAGGTCCATTGCTGTGTGACCTGCCCTAGACTAGATGGTCCTGCTCTGGCAGGGGGGTTGGACTCGATGAGCTCTGGAGGTCCCTTCCAACCCCTAACATTCTGTGGTTCTGTGATCCTTTAGGTGGCACATGTGCATAGCTGCTGTCAGATGCTGTTACCTACATTGTCAGACTTGCTTTTCCTTGGAGGGATACTGGCAAGAGGCAAAATCTCCTTTGAGAAAGGAGGTGATTTAGTTCTGCTCTAGTATGAGCATATTTCTTAGCTGTTACAGTCCATGTAGTTAGAAGCTCTTCACACCTTCATTGTGAGCTGGCTAATATGAGCTTGCTCCATCCTGAAGCTGCTGTCTCACCACTTTAGCACTGGGCTGAGCTCAAGTTACTGTGATTTGCCCCTTAGCACAAGATACTGATCTAGATCTGATGTCAAATTAAGAGAATCATGCAGCTATTCTTTGAATTGGAAAGGCAGGGTAGAGATGATGCAGTTTAACCCCAGCTGACAAGCGCCATGCAGCTGCTTGCTTGTTCCCTGCCCTCCCCACACCAGTGCGATGGGGGAGGGAATCAGGAAAAAAACCTAAAAACTCATGGGCTGAGATGGGCAGTTTAATAGGACTTGAAAAGGAAGGGAAGATGACAGACTATACAAAACAAGTGATGAGCAGTGCAGTGCTCACCACCCATTGCCTGATGCCCAGCCAATCCCTGAGCTGTGGTGCCTACTGGCCAACGCCACCCAGTTTGTATACTGGGCATCATGTCATGTGGTGGGGAACACCCATTTGGCTCCTTCACATCAGCTGCCCTTGCAATGTCCCCTCCCAGCCTCTTTTGGCAGAGCAGTATGAGAAGCTGGAAAGTCCTTGACTTAGGATAAACACTGTTTAGCAACAACTAAAACATCCATGCTACCAACATTATTCTCATCCTGTATCCAAACCACAGCACTATACCAGCTGCTAGGACGAAAATGAGCTTTATTCTAGCCAAAACCAGGACAATATGCCTTTATTTAGTATCTTAATTGGATGTTAAGCAAACAGATGGGTGAGCAGAAAACAATGATTAAGAATCTCAGTTGTAGAACCTCGTACCTGGCGTTAATGGAATTGGATGTGGTGATCTCTGTGTCTCAGGGAGAGACCGACTGCTTTGCTCTTGAGCCCTGAACAGGCATGGTGAACTGGATTGATTTGTCTATTTTGTGAGAACATGCGTCTTGAATTCCTGATTCTCTGAGCATGCTTGTTTGAACTGTCATTAGTCTGGTACCAGAGTGCAAAACCAGGAGGTCTGAAGGCAGCTTTGAAAAGAAAGCAACGCAAGTGTCTCTCCTCCTGCAGTTCTGTGTTCAGTCTGGTAGCAGATGAGTCATGAAGAGTTATGACACTTCTCTTGCCTCTTGGAGACCAGTTGTCATTTTCTATATATGACGTGTTGAAATGCTGGGGTTTGAACTCCG
>NW_008592704.1:25006-34309 GCF_000691845.1 Merops nubicus
TCATGTGTCCGCGTGGGGATAAAAGCTGGGACCACTTGCAGGAAGGGAGGAGTGCCTGTCTGTGGAGTGGACGCACTTCACAGACTGTCCTGGATGAGGAAGGACCTCCTGACTCTCCTGGAACTGGGCCCTGGTCAGCTTGGACCTTTGTAAACGCGGGCTAGGAGGGTGAGAGCTGGCCATGTGGCTACCCTTATCTTACATCTTTAACCTGTGGACCTGGCCATTTCCCATTCTATCTATGGGAAGCCTTGGTTCTTTGTTTATTCCACCCGTTGCCTGTCGGGTGATGTCTTTGTTGGAATTGTTGGGGGTAATGTCAATTGCATGTGAACTAATTGACTTGTTTGTACCCCCAGCAACTGTTCATGGAGTGTCTTTTCTATATGCAATACAGTCCACTTACTGGTTTGTCTTTCTGCTGGTTGTGTCATTCATGTTAGGCCTAGTCATTGGCAAAACAAGTGTGTGTTTGTGTGAATTGGGAGTCTCAAAAGATTAGAGACTTCAAAATCAAAAATATTTTTGGACAATCAAACTGTGAACAGTCTGTATATCTGACCCAAGAATGGAATTGATCATTTGGGTGGGGTGGAAAGACTAGGCTTGACAGGATGTAGCCATGATTCTGAATTGTGTAAACATTCTGTTGTGTAGATATCTATGCCATGGAAATTTAATTGGATGTAAGCACAGAGAGCAGGTCAGCACAACCTTTTAAATCTAAGAATAACACGTACTTAAGTTTGAATAGGTGACTGGAATACCAGCAAAGAATGTGCTATTAAACACTCAGTACAGGTGCCATTGTACTGCTTTGCAAATTACTGATGACTCTCTAATCCTTCAACATCTATAAGAAATTATGTCCAGCTGCTCTTCTTGGACTATTCCGCCAAAAAGGGAAGGAAAAATTCTTCAGAGGAAACTCTGTAACTAGATTTTTAGTGAAAATGGGTGAGGTGAGATAGTTTGATTTGCAGAGTATTGACCCAACTTCAACAGAAGGGAAAAAAAGACTGTTTTTAGACTTGGAATATTAAAACAAATGCTTGTAGCCTAGCTAGAAAGGATCGAGGGAATCAAAGAGGCAGGAGAGCAGTTCTATGTCAAAATGGTATTGGGTGTTTGAGATACTGGCCATCTGGAAACAAGTCACCCTAAATACAGTCTTAACAGTGCTCTAAAATGGAAAGGCTCAAGAGACAACATTAGTAAGGGCCACAGCACACCCAACTCTATTTCATATATAGGATGTAGATGCACCTAGAATGTATGGAAGGTGGGACTTGTTATCATGTCACTGAAAATCAATTGTGTGTACTATAGGTTTTAAAAGAGTCTCATATTTTGCAGTAGTTCAAGGAAATAACCAGGGAAGCACAAAAAAAGGATGTAGGAAGAATGATTAGAAAAAAAACCCCAATAAAATCTTATTCACTGGCACCTCACTTTTGGGCAGTAATAGTAATGCTTATGAGTTGGCAAGAGAGAAGTGTTCAGGAAAAGCAGTCCCTTTGCAAAGCAGCAGGCTGGGTTTTTGTGTTTGTTTACTGCTTGCTTTGCAGTGGATCCAAATTTGGTCAAGCATCTTTGTCATTGAGAGGCAGTAAAAGTTTCCCCATTAAGTGTTCCTAATGCATTTCTTGTAATTTATTGTGGACTTGAGAGTTGGAAACATTAATAGTTGTTCAGATTCCACAAATGAATGGGAACAAGCCTAACTTGAAACAAACCAGTGGTGTCCAGTTCTGAGAGGAAGAAAGGTATTCTCTGAATGCATTTGTATTCCAGCAGATTAATTTAGAAGTAGCTTACTTAGTGAAAGCAGCAAAGATCTGTTTTCCAAATGACCCCCTTCATATATCTGAGACAATTTTCAGTATTGGTTGTTTGTTTGTCAGATGAATAATTTTAATGTTTTTCTAGGGCAGTTGTTTATGGAAGGCGTCACTGGGCTAGATATACTTTGAAAATAGAATTGCAGTGAAGAGCATAGGTAAAATTGGTTTTTTTTTTTTTTTTTTTTTTAAATAAACTATTTGAATTTGGAAATAGCTGACTTTGGAAACCTGATCCTGTCCTGTAGAAAGCAGCGTGGTAGAATGGGAATGTATGTTTGATATGCCCTTTTTTATAGTACTAGAATACCAATTGTATTACTGACACACCAGAAGAACTGAACGACGGTTGCTTGTACTAAGGTGACATTGTGCGTGAGCATGATCAAATTTAGGTTCCCTTTTACCAAACACAGCTGTAAGACCTTAGAGTTTCCAAATAAATACTTATGCTTTAAGGTCAGTCCAGACCTCATGGAATGCTTTTGCTTTCCCTGATAAAAGCAGATGCAAGCATGCCAAATTGCTTTGCTCCAGCTTAACCCTAGCACTGTTTGAATTCATAAATGCTACAAAAGGAAAGCTTATAAACGCATGCAACAGTGAAGTGGAAAAATGTCATGCCTACCTAATCTATTTCCTGGGAAGGGAAGAAAAATCTTTTTATTCTTTTACTGAGACTTAGGGAATAAAATGAGAACTGAACGTTAAGCTTATAACCAAGAATTGTCTTTCACATTTTCAGTGGATAGAAACCCAACATTTTCTGTTGTCTTTGTGGTATATTGTCTCTGAAATGAGGCGGTAAAGGAAGTTTTTTTACTGTATTGAATTAGTATGCTATCTTTAAGTTATTTTTTTTTTGTACTTTAAAAATAGCTATTAAACAGCTGTTTCTGAAGCTCTTTGTTTAAAGATGAAGTGTTCAAATGGTAGCACGTCATTTAGTAGATGAAACAAAGCAATGCTGCATGAAGGCTTTATATGGCAATAGTCTACAGCAGTATTAGAAATGGCATCAATGAGGGCATTGCTATGAATTGTTAACGAGTACATAGTTTTAAATAACTTGATCAGGACGAAAATGCTCCTAAAATAGAATACTCAAGAGAAAAATAGGTTTTCACGTGGTAAACAGGGTCCTTTGAAAGCTGAGGGATGGAAAAAAAATGGGGGGGCAAAGAGGAATACATGCCATGTTTCCATCATCAAGTTTTTTTTTTCATAGCTTTGTGGCTCAAACTGTATTTGCAACAGCCACTTTGTCAGAGCCTCATAGTACAGTAAGTTAAATAATTTCATCTTTTTTAGAACACTTGTCCACTTGCAGTGGGTGGGCTTTCTCTGGATGTCAGTAAGGTGAATTGTTGAGAAAGAAAGTAAGTGTCACAGTAGTGGGTAAAGTTCAATGCATGTTGATACTGCATCTTTTTTGTATGCATAAGTAGAATAGCTGAATGGAGTAATTTTCTCCATTATTACTTTTTATAATAGTTTTCTTATCACAGTGTCTTAAGTACGTCATATACAGCCAAGGCAATATTGCAGTTACATGGTTATTATTAATGCATTACTCACCAATGAGGACTGATGAGTTCTGAGGTTATTTTCCTTAGTTTTGGATGGTATGGAAGAACATTGATACATCAGTCAAGATGTGCCATGCTTTTGTTAAGGGGATGATGTTCCTTTACTGCAGAGAAGGGTTTTTACCAAGAATGGAATATAGCTGTATGTTGCATTTTCACAAATACTTCCTTTATACTTTGTATATACTATAGGGATTTTAAAAACATAGAATGAATTAAAAAAAAAAAGGTGTTTCCACAGGAGCCGGTGGATTTTATCCCTTTATATGGGAGACATTTCTTATTTCTGAACCTCAGTACAGAAACAGTGCTTGGAAGGATGTTCTGTTTTCTTGCCTAATCATCTCTGCCAGTATATTTACTGCATGAACTTAGTAGGCATTGTCCTTCAGACTTCAGAAGATTAATGTGTTTTATACCTTGACATTTGGGATTACACCTTTCAGGCTGTATACCACATTATTTCTAACTTTACATGTTTTCACCATACTAGTTGTCAAATTTGCTAGAATGTAAGTGTGTGGATGGAGAGTGAAAACTGCAGTGTCAATCTGTTTTCCAGATGACTGCATCATATTGTCATAAAATTCTGTATATCATGATAGAACTAAAATACAATGGCTCCATACAGCTGGAAATGTGAATTTATACTGAGATTCAGGTTGGATAACACTTATTTCTGATCTAGGA
Source organism: Merops nubicus (assembly GCF_000691845.1). Lineage (NCBI taxonomy): Eukaryota > Metazoa > Chordata > Aves > Coraciiformes > Meropidae > Merops > Merops nubicus. The sequence goes on from NW_008592704.1 coordinate 29,127, forward strand.
GGTTCAGATAATATTGAAAACGTGGCTATCTCAGGATTAGTGTTCCACTGTTATACCAAAATTTCTTGGCTAGGATGGAAATATTTATTGAAATCACTTATGGATTTTTTTTTTCCTAAATGAAACAAAGCAGTTCACCTTCATAAACCATAATTGTGGGAAATGTTTCATGGTCACTTTCCTGAAGGTGGTTTAGTTGTGTTGTAAACTTCTACCTGTAGCCAAGTTACTTAATATACAAACAGAATTTAAGTAGTGTATTCCTCAGTTTTTCAGTGAGGATAACTAATACCTTGTGTCTTATCAATGAGTTTTAATTTATTTAATCATAAATGTAATACAAAATGACTTGGTTATAAAGATCAGATTCTGCATCTTCAGTATTGAATCTTCCTTTTGGAAAATGGAGCTTAAATTTAGATGCCTCTTGTAGTTCCAAGCCTGAAAGAGGGCAGGTAATTCTTAAGTTAAAATAGTTTTCCAAATGTTATAAATTCTTAAATGAGACCAAAAGCATTTTAGTAGACTGTCAGCTCAATGAGATATCGACAGGATCTTATAGGATGCAGATGGCAGAGGAGAATTTAGTATGCCACTGCTAGCGTGCATTTTTCTTTTTCTTTCTGCTGACAGTGTGGTTATTAGGTTGCTATTTTCTCACAAAACAGAACTTGTGCCTACCTAATTAGATTGCTGTAAAGCCCGTTGGTAATGCTGATTTATTTCTCATAATCCTTTTGCCCTGGCTTGCTTTTGTTAAAGGCTAACTTCTCAGTCTTGGGGAAAAAGCTTGTTCACTGGGCTAAATGTGAAAAATGCATTATGCCTGATGTTATGCTTGAAGTTCTTAGTGCAAGTATGATGTGCAACAGAATTTTCTCTATGCTATTTCTCTTGAAGCTCTGACTTCTGGGCAGAAATGGCAAGAAGATGTTCAGATTACAGTCAAAGGAATTTAATTTAATTTAATCATAGTTCATAAGAGATTAAACTTTAATCATTCAATTAAAGCTTTTGGCCTAACATTTTTAACTTTAGATCAGTGACAAGGGCTTGATCTGAGTAAGTATGTGTTGTGTGACACTGCAAAACAGTATCATCTTTGCACTAGCTTGTGGAATATTTTGTAGTGGAATTATTGGTATTTAATAAGGTAGTTGAAGAAATCACGTAGTAGTTAAAGTCCTATTAGAGTATTGCTCCCTGGGTATATCTCAGTTTCCCTTCAGAGGACTGATAGGTGCTTAAATGGAAGAGGTTCTTGTACTGGGAAGGCCCTGACACCAGTTCATTTGACTGGGCTGTTGGTTCTGTGGGATGTTGTCCCTTCTAGTGTTGCAGAACCGATCCTCGCGAGAGCTAAGAAGCAGACCTTGTCTGCTGCTGAAAGCTGCTTCTGCTGGTCTGTCATTAGTCAGTTAATAATTCTGTGTTCAAGTCAAACTTTCAAAGCAGTTTTGTATTGCAGAGTGATCTTATGTGCAGTGATCGTATGGCTGTGGATGGGTATCAAAGGGCCTGTTTGCTATAACATCAAAGGGTCTATCTGTTGCTACTAAACCTTGTTAGATGACCTCGCCTATGAGGACAGACTGAGACAGCTGGGGCCCTTCAGTCTGGAGAGAAGGTTCCAAGGTGGCCTTATTGTGGCCTTCCAGTATCTTAAGAAGGCCTACAAGAAAGCTGGGGAGGGACTTTTTAGGCTATCGGGTAGTGACAGGACTAGGAGGAATGGGGCAAAGCTGGCAGTGGGCAGATTCAGGCTGGATGTGAGGAAGAAGTTCTTCACCATGAGAGTGGTGAGACCCTGGAATGGGTTGCCCAGGGAGGTGGTTGAGGCCCCATCCCTGGGGGTCTTTAAGGCCAGGCTGGAGGAGGCTGTAGACAGCCTGATCTAGTGGGAGGTGTCCCTGCTCATGGCAGAGGGGTTGGAACTGGGTGATCCTTGTGGTCCCTTCCAACCCTGACAGATTCTGATCTGTTTTAGCAGAGTAGTGTTGGCTTGATGGTTGGACTTGATGATCTTGAAGGTCCCTTCCAACCTAAAGGATTCTATGATTCTAACTTACACATGTGCAAGTATCATATGTTGGCAAGAGTGTTCTGGCATAAATCCCTTTGTTCAGTCACCAGCTAATGAAATGAACAAGCTTGATTCATCCCATGTTAGTAGATTAAAGAAACAGATTTATTAATAGAGATCTTACTGAAGGATTTCAGTCATTTGCTTCTTTAGAATTTCTGTGTTTCCTTTCTTCAAAACTGTGAAGATTAACATATTTTATAGGTTTTCTAATTGCATGTTGGTCAGAAGAGGGTATGTTTCTTAGGTTTAAAAATAAGGAATTCTTATCCGCAGCCTTTTTAGGTGGGAGAGGTTTACTGTAAACACTCCCTAGCATGCTCACAGTTGTATTGCAAGTGATTAGCTGTAAGTTCTTCTTTCAGTTAAGTACCTCTTGGTTTTGTTAGTATTCAGAAGACCTGACAACATTGTTGCTTTGTGAATGTGTGTATTCTACTTTTTCAGTAACTTTTAAATAAGCTATATTGTAAACAATACAAGAAGAAACCTTTTGTTAGTTGTCATATCTTCTGTTCCATTGCTGACCCTTATGGAAAAAGTAGCTCTGGCCATGTTTTCTCTTTTTGATTGTCTAATTAACTGTTTCCCTCTTCCCACAAATACACATTGTACCTCAAAGTAATTTTTGAAAAGGGACAAAAGGATAAAGATACTTTTTACACTATTAGTCATGGAGATAAAAATACTTGGGAGATAAAATCAGCTCTCCAAACGAGGATTTCTGGGGAAAAAGTGTTAAAAATTGCCAAGAGAACTTCTGGAACAAACACATGTATAGGTAGCCCTTTTTGCTTTGGAGGGGTTAGTGTGAGTGAAAACTGAAAAAAGGATAATGATCTTTGGAAACTGTCCACTGGAGCATGTTACTAACTTAAGCTCTCAGAGCAAGCTACCATGGGGGTATGAAATGTTTACTTTTATTAGAACTGTATTCTAATAAAAGCTTTTTCTAGGTTTTGTAGAGAAAGTAGGATAACCTTGGTGTGTGAAAATGAGATGTTAGTTTGTGTGGGAATGCGACAATTCAGAGCATCATTAAAGGTTTTTTTGTTACAATAAAAATGTTTTGTAGTGTTTTGGTAGGCATAACCATGTAGAAGTAGCAGAGGCAGAGAAATTTATCTTCAGCTTTGAGATGTACAGTAATATTACTAGCTCTAGTTCATCAAAAAGTTTTTGGAGAATGTTTTCAGAAGATATTTTGATGAGTCCAGGGAGGAGCTGGTGGTATCATTAAATACGTTGACAACTTCTGTAACCAGCTTTTTGGTATTATAGCTCAAGGGAAAGTCAATAAACTTTGATTCCTAGCATTAATGTAATTATTTTTTTTTTTTTTTTCGGGCTCCTTCCTACGAAGGCTGTGGTAATATAATATCAGATGGCCAAAAGCAATTCAGAAAGTCAGTATCCCATAGGATGATGTACAAATGTAGGAAGACTGGGGGTGGAATAAATAATTTCCTCTGATCTTGTTAGGAATGAAATTATTATAGAGAAGCAAATCTAATTTGCTGAATATTCTGGGAGTAAGAGAAGTATGAAGCTCCTTCGATTGCCACAGGTACACTTTAAAGTGTGTTTTTCTTCCTTTCACCTACAGTTGTTTGTTTTTTTTTTTTTACCTACCTAATATACAAAGATGTTCTCATTGCCTCTTGCTTTGGTAGTTGTAATATACTACTTTAGGTCAGCTGCTCTCTTATTTTGGTTGATTTGGGATACTCAGACATTCATCATCTTCTGTGACCTTGGCCTAGTGAGAAATTACTTACAATGTAAGTTTTCTTACTGAAACATTTAATTTCTCATAATGTTTTATTATTTTGATATTAATGTATTCAATTTCATGCTCCCATGAGAGAATACAGGACAGCTGAGATGAGTGAATCATAATAATAAAAATGCCTTGCTGAATAGTATAGGCCAAAGAACTTGCAAATTGACCTTAAAACACAAAAACTTAATCAATTTCCTGTGAAAACACTCTTTTATCTGAAGAAAAAAAAAAGTAAAAGATGCTGTACTGAATGATTAATATTAAACTTTTCTCTAGGTAAATGAAATGCATTTTGGTGTGTCAGTTACTCAGAGGGGATAAAAAGGTAAAAGTGTCAGACCTATGTGTACACAGTGTCCTTAAGATTTATTTTGTTTTGGAAACCAAAGCCTGTGTAATACAGTACCCCAAAAGGTTATAACCTTTTCTCAGCCTTGTTTGCAGGATTCAGAGAGTAAGATTCCTGAAAAGAGCAGCTAGTAGCTTTTTATGTATTTTGATGTATTTTTTTCTTTCTTCACTTTGATTTTTACTATTTCTTTGCTGGGACATATAAATAAAAGAAAATTATTGTAAATTATATGATTGAAGCTGGATCACCTCTCCTTTAAAGACAGGATGAGAGAGTTGGGGTTGTTCAGCCCAGAGAACAGAAGGCTCCAGGGGAGGCCTTGTGGCTTTTTAATAATTAAAGGGAGCCTATAAGAAAGATGGGAACAGACTTCTTAGCAGGGCCTGTTGTGATAGGACAAGTGGTAATGGTTTCAAATTAAAAGAGGGGAGACTTAGATTAGATATAAGGATAAAATTCTTCACTGTGTGGGTGATGAGACACTGGAACAGGTTGCCCAGAGAAGCTGTGGATGCCCCATCCCTGGAAGTGTTTGAGGCCAGGTTGGATGGGGCTTTGGGCAACCTGGTTTAGCAGAGGGTGTCCCAGCCCAAGGCAGGCGGGTTGGAACTAGATGATTTTTAAGGTCACTTCCAATCCAACACATTCTGTGATTCTTTGAAATACTTAAATTTCATTCTTAGAACTTTATTTAGTGGCTATTAGAGTTCTGCAGATAAGCTCTAAGCTCCAAAATGAGGAGTGTGTGTGCTGTCCCTGAACAAAAAAGAGGAGGTGGTTTGCTTAGTGTACATGAAGAGCTGCTTGCCAGGTCCAAGAAGAAAATGCTGGAGGGTATTATTCTTTCTGTACTTCTGCTTTATGTTCTGGTATTGTGCCAGTCCCTTCTGGAGTGTGCAGGATGTCCCAGGATGGTGCTTTCTTTACAAAGCTGGTCTGGAGGTGTGTAATGGTTTGAAACCTGC